>NW_027368933.1:0-46249 GCF_046119375.1 Phyllobates terribilis | reverse complement strand
GTTGAAAGTCTTAAGTTTAACCTCTTAAGTGTAGATCAGTTATTTGATCAAGGAGAAAACAATGTTACATTCAGCACGACATCATATGTTGTGCGAGATCCAAACCAGGAGATCCTATTGAAAGGTAAGTAGATTGATAACACTTACCTATTTGATTATAACTTTTCCCCAGCTAGACATATGTGCCTCGCCACACTCAAGGAGCAGTCGAATCTATGGCATCAACAAATGGGACATGCCAGCTTACATCTTCTACATAAGCTTCAATCCAAAGGCCTTGTCCGTGGTCTCCTCAAATCAAGCCAGACTCAATGACCTCATGCTCAGAGTGCTCCAGATCTAAAGTGAATAGATGTTCCTTTACTCCAAAGAAGGCAGTGTTGACCAAAGCGTCCCTAGATCTCATTCATATGGATCTATGTGGACCACTATGCATTCAAAGCAGAGGAGTTAATCGCTACATCTATGTTTTAGTTGATGATTGTTCTAGCTTCAATTGGACTCTCTTCCTTAAATCCAAGGGAGCAGTATTTGATGTTTTTCACAACTTAGCTCTTCTTTTGAAAAAGAGTTCAGGTCTCCCTATTCGTGCAATTCGCTCAGACAATAGGATTGAATTCAAGAATACAGAGTTCCTTATATTTTTCCAAGATAAAGGGATTGAGCATAACTTCTTAGCTCCCCAAACTAATGAGCAAAAATGGTGTGGTTGACGCAAGAATAGAACCCTGGAAGAAATGGCTAGAACTATGTTGATTTCCAGCTATTTACCATCACATTATTGGGCACAAGTTGTGAGCACAACGAGTTACATAATTAACTGGGAAATGTTAAGGCCCAGCCTAGAGAAACTCCCTATGAGCTGCTCAAAGGACGTACACCCAACATCTTGCACCTAAAGGTGTTTGGGTGTAAGTGTTATGTAATAATAATGGGAGAGATATCTTAGGAAAATTTGATGCTAGGAACTGACGAAGCTATATTCCCTAGGTTATGTTCCAGCTAGCAAGGGGTGCAGAGTTTTCAATCAAAGAACAATGAAGATAGAGGACAACATTCATGTGAAATTTGATGAGTGGCCTCTTGATTCTACCCTATCTACAAGTGAATACCCATTTCTAAAGGTTAGTCAACCTGCATCTTCTATTCCTCTCTCATTCTCCTCTCTTTGTGAAGGATCGGGTAGAGAAGATGAAGATGGCGACGATATTGGTCTCCCTTCAAACACTGGAGTTGCGCTTAATGACGTTAAAGATTCAGCGAGTCCAAGTTCTTTTGATTTAGGTACACCTGATGCTGCAATGTGACCATCTTCAGCTCAAGCAGATCCCACAAAAACTCAAGCAAGTCTAGATGATATAGCTTAAAGCTCAACTACAACATCTCAAAGAAAGACAACCATCTTGACTCTCCCATATTCAACTCAGGTTGAAGTGCATAACTATCAACAAATGAAGGATCATCCAGTGCAAAACATAATATCTTCATATGACAGGTACACAGAATCGCTTTAACACTCAAAGTATATATTCTCGATGTGCCTTTCTATCGCTTCAGGAACCAAAGAGTATCACTCAAGCACTTCTCAATCCGGACTGGGTCATTGCAATGCAAGAAGAGCTTGAAGAGTTCGAGCAAAACGAAATATGGCGACTTATACCAAAGCCAAATGATAGAACATTTATAGGGATGCGTTGGGTGTAGAGGAACAAGCTGGATGACAATGGTGAAGTGGTGCGCAAACAAATCCAGATTAGTCGCTCAAGGCTATAATCAACAAGAAGGTGTAGATTACAATGAAACTTATGCACTTGTCGCTCTCCTCAAAGCAATTCGACTGTTTATTGCCTATGCTGCACATAAGGGGTTCAAGCTATCCCAAATGGATATGAAAACAGCCTTCCTCAATGGTAAGCTTAATAAGGAAGTGTATGTTAAACAACCACCAGGATTCGAGGATTCAACTTTTCCTGAGCATGTCTATTTTTTGGACAAAGTGCTATACGGTCTTAAGCAAGCTCCACGAGCTTGGTATGATTGCCTTTCATATTACCTTCTTCAACGCAATTACAAAAGAGGCCTTGTTAACAAGACTATATTTTTAAGAGAAGTTAAAGGTGATGTTCTCATTGTTCAAATTTATGTTGATGATATTATATTTGGATCACTAACTTGCAGCAAGTATAGGACTTCAAGATAACCATGAGCTCAAAGTTCAGAATGACTATGATAGGTGAGCTAACATTTTTTCTAGGTATGCAAGTGAACCAACTCAAAAATTGAATTCAAGTACATCAACAAAAGTACATCAAAGAGTTGCTAAAGAAGTACGTCATGGAGAACAGCAAGTCGCTACCTACACCTATCTCCACCACCATGATGCTTGATGTCGATCTTAATGGTGAAAAGGTTGATTCAACCATGTATAGGTAAATAGTAGGTTCCTTATGTATTTAACTTCTTCTAGACCTGACATTGTCTTTGCAATTGTCTCATGTGCTCGCTCTCAGTCAGATCCTCATGCCTCTCATCTAGCTAATGTCAAGCAAATCTTTAACTATCTTAAATGCATAGATGATCTATGTCCATGGTACCCAAGCGGTGGTGAATTCTCTCTCAAAGGTTATACCGACGCTGATTATGTTGGGTTTTTTGGTTGATAGAAAGAGCACAAGTTTTATGGCACAATTCCTTGGTCCTTGCTTAGTCTCATGGGGCTCGAAGAAGCAAAACTCCATTTCCATGTCCACAACAGAGGCCGAGTATATAGTTTCAGCTTCATGTTGTTTACAACTTCTATAACTTAACAACAACTTGTTGATTATGGCATATCGCTAGTTACGCTTCAAATCTTGTGTGACAACACTAGTGCCATCAACATCTCAAAGAACCATGTGCATCATTCTCGCACCAAACACATTGACTTGCAACACCATTTCTTGCATGATCAGGTTGAGCACAAATGAGTTGAGCTAGTTCATGTATCTACAAAGGAGAAAATAGTTGATATCTTCACTTAAGGTTCTTAACAGGGTACCTTTTCTACACCTTAGCCTTCAGCTTGGTCTTATTCTTTCTTAACTAGACCTCATTTTCACTTGATGTAAGTTCCCTTTATATTGGATATGATCTAGTGTACTTTATCTTCATTGGGAACTATAGATGAATTGTACTTCATGTCTTTTCTTGCTTGCTTGCTCTATCTCTTCATACGATCCATCTCGCTTAACTTGTATATTGAATGCAAATTGTGTCTTATTCTCTATATCTATTTCATTCTCTTCTTGTTCCACAAATAGAGAGTGGTGATCATATTCTAACCATATTACAAGTCTATAGAAATGATTCACTCCTGCAGTGTCCTTAACTGACTTTAATTTAACGGCTTCCCAATTCCCTGCATAGCCCCACAAATGGAAATATTCATTTTAGTGACAAAGAGCCAGTTACTCCTTATATGCACATGTTGATTACATAATATATCTTGAGTGTGAGTGTGTTCTATCCCTTATGATATGTGCATTTCTTCCCCTTAATTGCACTTTAATATTCTTATTGAGCACTTTTCATTGCATCACATCTCAAGCATGAGCTTACTTCTTCCTGTTACAAGTAACTGAGAGCCATTTGTACAAGCGCATAATGAATGAAGTTTATTCCACAGCCTCGAAGTCAAGCACAACTTGATTATATCTAGTGCGAACCGGTGAAGTAAGATGTTTTTGTGGGTATTTACCCAAATTTGATTTTGGTTCTTGAGTAGAATTTGGAGCATTCAAAAAACTAGGAGATCCAACTACAAGAAGACAAACAGTCTAATAAAAAATTTCACAACGATTCAGAGTCAACTAAAGTCATTCGAACCAGAGAGATGATCAATATATCTATTTTGATCTCACTTCACAAGCGCGGGCTAGAGAGCGGTGCCAAGCTCATGTGGGTAATCATAATTCCAAGGCACTCAAATAGCGATGGCATGCGAAAATCAATTCCAATAATTTGGTAAAAGCTGGTGAACGTATTGATTTGAGTTGTTGCTCTTATGTGCTTTCTAATTATTACTGTGTACGTATTTGCTATAATTGTTAGGATATCAGCTATAAACGGCATGAGGATAATTATATATACTAAGTATGCCTTCGATTGATTATAGTGCTTAGCGTGCTTCATGGTTACAGTCGTGCTTAACTGATCTTTGACTAATTTTGCTTGTTAAGTGAGTCAAGCTTGATTGTATAGCTTATTTTAGTTCCTCTTGTTGAGTTAATATGTCAAAAGGGGGGATTAATATACAAGTTTTGAGGTTGGTATAAGGGGGGACAAAGGTATACTCGCTAAAGCATTCTTAGCAAAAATATTTGAGCTGATTTGTTATATTTGTAGTACTTGATAAAGCTAAATTGCAATTTGTAGCTTAAACTGAGTAACTTTGAAATTGCATATGCTTACTTGTGTATGGGTTTATCATCATCAAAAGGGAGAAATTGTTGGTTTGAGCTAGAGCTGGAATGACCTAGCTAAACCTTTTCGCTTGTTTTGATGATAACAAACTCAAGTATTTGATTTTCTTTGTGTGTTTTAAGCTAACCAGGTATAGCTCGAGGAGTTTTAGGTGTAGCTTAAATACAAGCGGACTTGATGTGACGGCTGATGGTCTAGCTTAAGGTCTAGCGGGAAAAGTTGAATCTCCCAAAGAGGTAATAAGGTGTGAAGTGAAGAAATAAGAAGACAGAAGGTCTAGCTAGAACGAGTTGTGTTGTAAAGCTTGAGGATTGCGCTTCAGAATAAAATAGAAGAAATGCAAGTAATCAGATTAAAGCTTGTCCACGGGTGGAATCGTAGGTGTGCGCTTAGGATATTTAGTCCAAGGAGGCAAGTCCGGTGAAGCTACAGCTTAAGGGGAATAGAAATAACTGGAGGTTGTTAGGATTTCTGATTTTAGATAGTGGATAAACAGGGATCGCCAAGTTGGACAAATCAAGAGAAGTGTTGAAGGAACGGATTGCCAACGTGGAAGCTAGGTGATCAAGCTGAATAAGCACAAACCGATATGGAGCATTGATGTATTTCAAGAATGAAGATGACCACGCGGATCGCTGAGATGGTTGTCTTCAAATGCAGTGCAATTATAGATTTTCTAGCTTAGGGTTGTAAGTTAGAATTTCTACATAAGGCGTGCATAGGAGTGTCGTTAGGCAAGAGTTTTGAGCGTCAAGAGATGAAGAGATCAAAGAGATTAAGCTATATAGAAAGCTAGAGGAAAGCTACATAAAGCTTAAGTCGTTGTGAGCAAAGGGCCTAAAACACTTAGGAGCTTGATAGAGAGAGATTACTTGTATGAGTTGAACGTTACTTGTATTATGAGAGAGAGTTGCACAAATCTAGGATTAGCTTAAGTGTGTAATTGTTCTTAATATAATGCAAGTTATTGGTGAGTTTCAAGTCTAGGGTTCTCACCTTGGAAAATCTTTGTACGAGCCAAGCATCTTTAATTCATTAATTGTGCTTAATTGTAGTTAATCTCTATTCCACAATCTAACTGTATAGCTTTTATAGCTACTTGAGTTGAACTTGAGACCACTAAGTTTAGATGATCGATCCTACATCTTTCAAATTACTCTACTATCCCTTTGCTATTTTGTGTATTTTGTTTTACGCGAAATAGAAAGTTTTAGCCTATGGTTTGACTAGTTTTTGAATGTCTATTATGTTTATGAAATGTATTCGTGAAAATGGTATGCAATGTTGAATCAAAAATAAATTAACCATTCATAGATAACTTGTTTAAAACAACGCCTTTATAACTAGTTTTGAACTTGAAGGTCTATTTTCTTGTTCCTATGGTCTTCTAGCTACCGGGTTGTCTCCATTTTCTTTTCCTCGTATCCTGGCTTGTTTTTGTGTGTCGTTTATAGGATATATATGGTGTTGTACTTTGCCTTAAATGGTAGCATTTATCTGTTTACTGCGTTTGTGACTAGGCAAGATTTTTATACTTCCTCCTTTTGTTAACTTCTCCTTGGTCAGTAAGTGCATGTTGGGTATTTCCTGCTTTCTTTGTTCTCACTATTTGTCCAACTCTTCTTGCCTTTGGACACGGTACTACCTTAGACGTCGGTGATTGATATCCCTTATTCATTCACAAAGTTTTTAACTTAGCGATTACATAGTTTTGTTCTAAAACTTGGAACAAAGGATTGTAGCTTACCTTCCTATATCTCCGCGTTGCCTTGCTCCCTCGGGGAGGCTTTTTTTATTCATCTTCTGAAGGCTTATGTTGTCAATGCTCCTTGTCTAGGGAGGCTTACTTGGCGATGTTTCATACTAGTGGAGGCTTATACAGCTTTTGTATGCTTCGAATGGAGAAGGCTTTCTATTTTCTTGAAAAAATTAAAAACATGTCATACGTTGCTTATATTAAGTGGGTTGTTTTAATAGAAAGGGTGTGCTATACCTTGATCTTCGTGAGTATGCTCCTCTTTTTTATTTTATTTCTCCTATACAGGGTGCTTATTCTCTTATTCTGTCATGAACAGTTGTTAGCGTACATGTTATTGTGAAGCTTCTAAAGTAAAACGTGTAAGGTAATACACATGTTGGGTGGACTTCAGGAGTAATAACTTCTTAATTGCATCACGTTACATGAGTTTGCGATGAGTTTACCGGCATAGTTCTTCAGTCGGTATGCTCTCGGAGCAACTTCATCATCAATGATGTAAAGTCCTTCCGAGTTTTGGTGTAGCTTGACTCCTTCAGTTCTCCGAAGGACAAGATCACCCTTAGTGGATCCCTGGCCTTGATAGTCTTGTTGCAATACTTGGCAACCCCTGCTTTGTAATTTGTAGTCCGGATTGATTACATCTCCCTTGTTTCTTTGCGCATTTTCTCATCATTGGCTATGCTATCGAAATGGAGCATGCTATCATTCGGGAACAAGTGCTTGACGGGCATCACAACTTCAACTCCGTAGGCCAACACGTACAGTGCTTCTCCGGTTGCCTTCTTGCAAGTGGTTCCATTATCCCATAAAACTACTTGGAGTAGTTTGTCCCATCATCCCCGTGCAACATCTAGGCATTTCTTCAAATCTGTCATGATGCTCTTGTTTGTGGCCTCAACCTAGCCGTTGCAATGTGGATGTGCAACTGAGGTGAATTTTAGGCAAATAACTAAGTCATCACACAATTGTACCAGCTTCGATGTATTGAATTGTGTCCCCATGTTTGTGATTATCTCTTGAGGTAACCCGTAACAGCATATGATGTTCTTCCAAAGGAACTTCTTCACGTTAACAACGGTGGTGCTCGCGAGTGGTATGGCCTCGATCCATTTCGTGAAATATTCGATGGTGATGATTATAAACTCTAACTACCTTGGTTCTTTTGGAGAGAAAGGTCCCAATAACTCCAAGCCCCACATCGCGAAGGGACATGGTCCAGCCATTATCTGCATCTCTACCCCCGGCCAATGCGAAGCTCGAGCATATCATGGGCATGCTTGACATTTGTGAGCATACTTTAGAGCATCTTTCTTCATGGATCGCCAGTAATTCCTTTCCGTAAAGCCTTATATACTAATGCACGTCATCCAGCATGCTTCAGCACCAACCTACATGTAGATCAACCACCGTCTTTCTTCTATCTTTGAAAGAAAGGCATCGTAGCTCACGTTTCATGAAACCCCGTTTTACAGCTCTCCTTTGTTTACGTAGAACCTAGCAGTCTGGACCTCTAGCTTTATTTCTTTTGTGTGGAGTTTCAAGAACCTTTCCTTATGACAAGTACTCTATGATAGGACTACGCCAGTCATCAATCCCCATATCTAGATCCATGATCTCAAATTGTTTCTTTATGTCCTTTTCATCACATCTTCACACCCATGTGGGTTTGGAACCCCCACTACTTTCTCCGTTCACCCTCAATCTGGAAGTTATTTTTGCGAGGTTATCCGCCTCTTTTTTTTCTTCTATGTGGATGGCCGTGAATAGGAAGTGCTTGAAACCGGATCATAGAGTATGTTCTTGACAAATACTTGGGGGTACGGTCTTTTATTTGTACGTACCCGTCACTTGTTGAATGACTATCTCAAAATCAGAAAAATACTCTAGTTTTCTAATGAGTTGGCAAGAGCTATTTTCATTCCTACAATGGGTGCTTCGTATTCAGCCTCATTGTTGGTCACGGTGAGTTCAGACTTATGGCATGATTATGCATTTCCCCTTTTGGTAAAGTAAGGGCTATTCTCGCGCCGCAACCTCCTGCATTAACGGCCATGTCTACATGCATTATCCATACCTTTTCCTCTGACTTTTCAAAGCTTTGAGGAAAGTGGTCTCGATGATGAAATCTACGAGAGCATGCACTTTGATGGTGGGTCGTGGACGAAATTCGATGTCAAACTCTGGTAACTCCACCACCCACTTCTCGAGATGTCCGGAGGCAGTTGGTTTGTACACGAGACTGTGTAACGGCAGATTTGTCAATACTTGGATGGTATGAGCATGGAAGTATTGGTCGCAGTCTTGGCTGCCACTATCAATGAGAATATTGTCTTCTCTGTCGGAGAAAAATGGGTCTCGGTAGAACGTAGTGCTTTATTCATAAAATAGATTGTCTTATGTGATTCTCAAGTCAATATCATGCTTACTACTCTTTCTCCAGCAGATAGGTATAATTGGAGGCTCTCGTCTAGGAGTGGTGAAGATAGTGTAGGAAGCTTGGTGAGATGTTCTTTGAGTTTTATGAAGGCTTAGGTGCATTCTTCAGTCCACTGGAAATTCTTTGGCCTTCTTAGGATATCGAAAAATGGTAAGTTCTTCTCGGCTAGTTCTGCGCAGAATCTTCCCAGGTAATTCACTGATCTCACAAGTCTCTGGACTTCATTGGTGCTTTTGGATGATTCCATGTCCAATACTGCTCTGACCTTCGCGGGGTTCATCTCTATCCCGTGAGCCCCTAATTTGAAAGCCCAAAACTTTCCTTCTGTAACGCCCAACACACATTTCTCCGGATTAAGGCTCATGCCACATCTACGCAAAGTGTCAAAAACTTCGCTAAGATCTCCATGTGATCTTCTTGTTGCTTTCTCTTTACTACACTATCATCTACATATTCTTACATAGTCTACCCTGTCATTCCTCTGTATATCTTGTCTACGAGGCGTTGGAAAGTGTCCCCCGCGTTCTTAAGTCCAAAAGCATTACTTTGTAGCAGAAAGTTCCTTTGCCGGTGATGAAAGTAGTATGTTCAAAGTCCGCAGGGTTCATTGGTACTTGGTTGTACCCTGAATACGTGTCCAGGAAACTCAGTGCTTCATTTCCTAGTCGTGCAATCGACGAGCTGAACAGTGGCTGACACAGTATAGCTGTCTTTAGGGTACGCCTTGTTCAAATTTTTAAAGTCGATGCACATGCGCCACTTCCCGATATCCTTTGTAGGCACCATTACCAAGTTTGTGAGCCATACTGGTATTGTACGGGCACCATGAAACCATCTTTGAGGAGCTTCACGATCTCTATCTCTGCAGCTGCGTTTTTGGGTCCTATTTGTTTTCTCTTCCTTTGCCTCCTCGGGAATAAATCTGGCTTAATGGCGAGGGAATGAATCATGACATCCGAGGGGATTCCTTTGAGATTGTGTGGAGTCCAGGCAAAGACATCACATGATCTAGAGAGAAGTTCTTCAATTCCCTTAGTAAAGGAAGGTGTAATCCCCACCTTACAAACAACTTTTCTTCTTAGAAGACAAATAGTGTAATGACATCCTTTGCGAGTTCTATAAAGACTACCGTGCCTTGCTGCTCTGCCAGTTGGGGTCATATTCGAGGATCTAACTCGGCCTATTTCTCTTTCTCGTCTGTGCTGGTTATGTATAACTGATTAGCATGGATCTCCTTCTGCTTCCCTTAGTCTGTTGAGTGATAACAGATCTAACTTTCTTCTTGATTTTTGCAAGCTGTTACGATACCGCAAATGAATGGAAGTTTCAGGTAGAAATAACTGATAGAGACAGTCGCCTAAAATCTTGTTAGAGAATCGCGAGTGCGCGACCCAAGATCGCGTTGTAAGATGAATTCATGGGAATGGCAAGAAAGCCACTGGAGATTGCTTATGCGGTCCACCTTCATCTCCAAGTATCATATCTAGAGTGGTTACCCTTGAAATTTTTACCGAATCGCTTGTGAAACCTACCAGACTACACTGCTTTGTCCTAGTCTGCTCTTGTCAATGCCTAGCTTTTCAAAAGCATCCCAATACAGTGTGTCAGTTATGCTACAAGTATCAAAAATGACCCTTTTAACAATTTGTGTGCCGAGTTGGATATGAATTACCAACAGATTATCACTCCGTGTAGCCTATTCGTCGACATATTTATCACTAAACGTCATCTGGAACGGATCTCGCTTATCATCCATTACCAACATGAGGGACCTTTCCGGCGGAGGGATGGTGACGAGAGCTCTCCCTTCTGCTCATTTTTACTCGCGAGACTTGGGGTATGTCTTCTGGAGATAGTCTCTACGAACCCATCTGGCTGAGGAAACTTCTGTGTGGGGCCCCAATCACCCTGCTCGCAATGTGGTGGGTTTTCTCTTGTCCTATGCGCTTCCATGACCTTATAGAGCGACACTTTGAGGAGTCGTGTCTCGTTGTATGATGCCTTTCACACCAAAGCGGCATGTGCTCGAAGGGTCTTTTGCCTCCCTGATTCTTCGCAGAGTTATCATTGTTAGCCATGAGAATATACGCTTGAAATCTTCCCAGTTGGTCCCGAGAATGAAAAATGGGAATACACAATCGGGCTCTTGTTTCTTAGAATTGTTCTGATAGTGATGTTTCTTGGGCCCCCATGACTGTTTTCCCTTCTGGTTTACCTTTCATGATCGGTTACCTATGATCAGCTCACTTCTGATCTGTGTGTAGGATTTCTTTACCATGCCTTGATAGGTGATGCTTGTTTTTCTGCTCATCCGATATTTGAACTTTATGTCATTGTGTAAACCTCACAAGAACGTGTAACTAGCTATTTCCTCGGAGAAATCACTGGCTTGTATCGCCACTGTAGTAAACCTTTCCACATAGACAGCCAAAGAATTCATTATAGCCTTGCTTGATACCCATCGTGTGTTTCATGATCACCTGCCTTTTCCAAGAAGCACTGAACTGTGTAAGGAAATGGCCTTTCAAATCTGGGAAGCTTTGTATTGTTCACTTAGGAAGGCTCAACATCCAGCTTAAGGTTGCCCCATTAGCGTGTTTGGGAAACTTTTACACATGGTTGTGTCATTTGCATTACTAGCAACCATGGAGCTCACATGCACTGTAGGGTCCTCCTTTCTCATGTAATCCTTCATGACCATGTACTTCCTTCCAAAACTATCATTTATAAGAACTTTGAAATTCATTAGGCTTGGGCCTTGAATCCTAGGCTTTCTTTCATTTGGGATTGAGATTTATGAGCCTTTTACACTTTATTTTATACACTTTAATTGTGGGTCCAACACGAGTAAAACATAATTTTAGAACAATCGAGTAAGTAAGTGTTTCCACACACAACATTAAAAATTACAACACCTAAAACATTAACACTTTGAATTCTTCTTCTTCCTATTCGCTAGCCTTCGAATAAAGCTTATGCTCTTCATTTTTCCTGCCAAAACAAAGCACCGGAAGAGAAATCGAAAGCGTTTTAGTAGAAATCGGGAACTGGAAGGAAATTCAAGGGGGTGTTGGATTCAAATACGTTGCTCTCAAAAATCATAAAACCTTACGAAAGACATGAGATGCAGCGGAGGAGATGTGGTGGCTTCGAGGGGCGGAGAAGGGTGGAGATGCGACGGCTTCAAGGAGGCGGAGAAGAGTGGTTAGACAGAGGCAAAGAAGCAAGTCAGGCGAAGGAAATGAGGCAGGGCATGGTGCGGTGGAATACGGCGCTGAGGGAGGGAGGAGATGACTGGCGACACGGAAACCTTCTAAGGAGGAGATGGTCGGCGACAACTATAGGAGGCCATCACCAGTGGTCTAGGGCGAGAGGGCGAGCAGAATGGAAGAGAAAGTCGATTTTCTATTTCTTTAAGGGGTTTATGTTGCGCATGTGTACTTTTTCAATGGCGCAGGTAATACCTTCCGCATTTGGTTTGCAGGGTATTACCTGCACCATTGAAAAAGTACACCTATGCCATTGGAGCTCGTTTTTAATGAAGGTAAACGGTTCCGTTTATTCAGACGGAAGGGCATTTGGTGAAGGGAAAAAAAAAGAATTTATGAACACCCAAAAAATGCAAAATTTGGTAATACTTGGCAAAAAAAACGTTTTCTAATTATATTTCGAGATTATTCATTTTCTTTAATTGTTTTAGTTTTGTGGTTAAACAGACTCGAACAAGGGTTAAATAGAAACCAACTAGTTGATTACCCGTGCTTGGCACGAGGTTCAATTAATCAAATAAAAGAAAAAATATATAATATTAGTGGCAAAGACATGCCTAAACTTTACTTTGGTTCTATATATAATATAAATAGTGTGAGAAATATAATATCATAACTAAAAATATAAAAGTATTTCAAAATATATAAATAATATTGTTCGTTATAGTTTATGTTACGCACATAGTTGATGTTAGACTATAGAAGTAAACTGAACATGCAACATTATATTAAAAATATAATTAATATTGTTTATTATAATTTCATACATATAATTCACGATATATGCATGTTTTTTTATATAATATTGTAGGACAAATACTATTTTATATAATAGGCTAACAAAGATGTTAGATCGAGATCTATATAATTAAAGTTAATATAAATATATAACAAAATTAGTCAATATAATACGATTTTATTATTAACAAATCAATATGGTTTTAGTAACTTAATCTATAATAATCTTAATATACTTGATAAGATTTTAGGGGTTTGATTATATTAATTAATAATATTATTACATTAATATTTTAGGAGATAAAATTTTCAAATAAAAAAACTAAAAAAGTATTAAAAATTAAATAATCTAAAATATCTCAACAAATGTGCTAATTCTTTGTTGATATATATTTTTAATGTAAATAAATTAATAGATTTGATGATGTGGCTGATGAAAATTAATATCTTTAATAATATGAAAGATGATATGGCGTCCTTAAAATTTGGAATTTTGATTGAAATTAATGTGAGAACGACATGTCAACTGTTTCAATCTTATGCTGACACATAAGCAGGAGGACTCTCCTTTAATATATAGATAGATTTGCATGAATAATTTGGAAATGCAAATTTTCTATGTGCAAAAAGTATACACACCCAAGTACCCAACCTAGTTGTGCACATTGGTGTACATTTAGTCATTTTTTAGTCCGTTTAGCATTTTCCTATTTTTTATTCTGTACAACTTTAACTCGGATGCTATGTACTTGATTTATTCAATATTATTTAAAATGAAATTAATTTTTAAAATATTCTATTTTTTTAATATACATAAATAAATAATCTTAATAAAAATGAGTTGCTATATAAATAAATGTCTTTCTCGTATATATAATAAATAGTGATTGTGCTTATATAATGCTTTCCTTCTAATTGTAATTCTATGTATTCTTTACACTACTAGAAATCACATTATTAGTGACGAATATTAGCGATGGAATAGTACCCCCGTCATAAAAAATGCTTTTAGCGACAGATTGGTGACGGAATTTAATACCCGCCGCCGTACCTTGGGGGAAAAATGTTGGGCCACTTTAGCGATGGATTTTCGTCACTAAACCGACCCTAAGATTGCCAGGTGATGCCCCACCACTTTAGCGACGGATTTTCCGTCACTAATCCATTGCTAAGTTTGGTGGGACTTCACCCGCCTTTATTATTATTTAATTTCATTTTAATGAAGGACAAATCCACCGCTAATCCATCACAAAAATGAAAAATTCACTACTAATTCGTCACTAAATTACAATTTATATAATTCAACTTTTGTGACGGAAAAAATTTGTCGCTAATCCATCACTAAATTAAAATTTATGTAATTCAACATTATTGACAGATAAATCCATCCCTGAATCAAAATTTTCATCCATTTAGCAATGGATTAAATCCGTTACTAACAAAAAAAGTGGGTTTCTTGCTTCCCACATCGACTATGTAGTGGAAAATTTCCCTACCTTCTATCTATATAATGACACGGAGACATTCAATATTACTATTGCTATTGGGCTTGCTTTTGTCTGTTGGGTTTTACTTTTTCGACTCAATTAAAAGACACTATAATCAATTTTTATTGGGTTGATTTTTTAACCGATTAGAAGAGATTTATAACCAAGTTTAACCATTTTTGCGATGTATTAACAAAAAAGTCCGTCGCAAATCTGTCGCTAAAGTTTGTCGCAAATCCGTTGCCAAAGTCCATCTCTAAAACGACGCTTATTGATCTGTTGGGGGACATGAATTTGCAATTGATCTTCATGTTTAGCGTAGAATTTTTTGTCGTTGATTTCGTGATGGATCTGTTGCTAAAGAGTTGGAGATCAATGTTTAGTCCGTCGCTAATCCATTGCTAAACACTGTAAGCGACGAATTTTACGTGATTAGTTACGGAAAAATCCGCTAATCACGTGTTTCCTAGTAGTGTTATTTTAGTCATTTCCTGTATTATTTATACTATTTTTAATTAAATATAAAAGTATTAGATTTTTATCATGATAGAATTCTCCTTAAGATAAAAAAATTGTTTCGAGTTCAGTATAATTTATTTTACGTGTATGTTAAATTTGATGTCATGTGGCTATAGTCTAAAAATAACAATGCTCGTAAAATTTTACACGTGTAAAAACAATTCATAATTAATAAGAGATATTTGTCCAAATCAATGAGAGACTGATGCATAGACTATTCTTTCCTTCTGTTTAATTTTGTGTATTCTTTACTACAGTCATTTCCTACATTATTTTTAAGATCTTTATAACTAAATATAAAAGATAATGTTGGATTTTTTATTATGCTAGAGTTTTCCTTAAAATAGAAGATTTTGTTTCCCGTTCAGAATAATTTATATCACATGTATGTCAAATTGAATTTCATGTGCCTATAATCCGAAAATAACAATACTCTTAAAATTTAATATGTGTAAAATACTATTCAGAATTAACGGCGATATTTCTTCAAATCATTGAGAGGCTGATACATAGACTCTTTTTCATATTATTTTAGTATTATATAGCTAGATTATGTGGATTTTATTTGCTTGGTCGGTTAATCCTTCTATACAATTTGTTTTGGTTTATTTATCGATCTCCCACTCTGTGTAACATCTTGTCTTATATATATATATATATATGTAATTATTAAAATAATTTTGTTTCAAACCTTCTCAAGAGTTTTAGTTTCATCATTATTTATTTGTCATAGTCCTATTTATTGATATTATTATTTCTCCTCCATTTAATTTATTTTTTATTTTTCATTTTATTCTTCCTATTAAACAAAATTCTAAGTGCTCGTTTGGTTAGACAGAGGAAGTAAAAATAATGGGAATTTTACTTCCTAGGAAGTAATTCTCTAAGATTTGTAATTCATGGGAACTTAAAAATTGTATTTGATTAAATAATAAATCATGTGAATTCAAAATCTCTATTATGTTTGGTTAGATGTAGGAATTTCCCAGAAATTCATATTTAGTTATTATTATATCCTATAATAAAAGTTAATATTCACTCTATCAAGATAGAGCATATATTTAATCTTGTTTCAAAAAATCATGGGAATTTATTTTTAATATTGGTGATTTAAAAATGGAGGAAGAAAATCTTACCCACCCTTACCATGGTATTTGCGCTTCCTCCATTATACAGGAAGTTCATTTCCCAGGTATTTCAAAATCATGAGAATTAGAAAAAATCAAAATTAACCAAACTAGGGGTGTTCATCGGTCCAAAACCAAACCGAACCAAACCTAACCCGTAAAAACCGAAACCGAAAATACCCATTTTTTGGAACCGAAAACCGAACCGTACATGTTCGGTTCGGGTTTGGTTCGGTTTTAATAGGTTTAGGTTCGGTTTAGACCTAAAAACCCGAATTTATGATTGGAAGACATTAAACCTTTGAAAACCCCGAGAAAACCAAAAAGTTTTCCCCTCAATTTGATATTTAAGTCTTACAAGAATTTCTCCATAATCCATTCATCCAAAAGACTAAAACAAAACATGAAACAAATTAAAACATAGTTCTTGTCTTAAAATTCATCCCAACAATTCAATTTTTCACTTCTCCCAAAGGCCAAAAGAGTGAAAAAGCCTTCTCCGAATCTTCGTTATAAATTAGAACAAACGAATATATTAGACAATTAATTGAATTAAGCTAAACACACAAAACAAATAATACAAATTCATACCTTCCTAGTTCAAATTAAATGAATATTTTTAAATCGGTTTAAACCGAATCCGAACCGAACCCGAACCATATAAACCGAATATTTGAATTTTCAAGAACCGAAAACCGAACCGATTATGTTCGGTTCGGTTTCGGTTTCCCTTGGTTCAGTTCGGTTTGGCTCAAACCCGAAAAAACCGAACCCGATGAACACCCCTAAACCAAACACATCTATTTAAAACTACTTCCTAGGAAGTTCAAAATCATGGGAATTTCTACCCCAACCAAACAAGTACTAAGATTTACGAACAAATTAATAAGATATTCAGAACTTTAAATTAATTAGTTATGAAATTTTATTTGTTTCTAAAACTTACTTAATAATTATTATATAAATCAATTTCTTTTCTAAACTAAAGTTATTTTTTAATTTCCAAAATAGTATCTATATAATCAACGTAGATTTTAACATTTAATTAAATTTAAAAAATTATATTTTTCCTAAAGATAATACCCTGGAATGTGTTATATATTTTATTATTTATTTTTACGTTATTTAAAACCAAATCCATTATTTTGATGCATTTTTTATATAAAAACTTTTACCAAACAAAACAACTACATTAATATCTTTTTTATAATAAACTTTAACAAAAAAACAGTTTATTACATAAATTTAAAAGTGAAGGATGAAGTTTATTATTACAATTTAGAATCCAAACGGCTAAAGTTTGACCTATATCTAATTTATTATACATATCATAATATCTATTAAAATAAAACTATTCCAACCATTCTCAAGAATTTAGACTCCACTATTATTGAATTGTCATTTTTCTATTGATTTACATTCTCCCTTCAACCTATTTTTTATTTTTTATTTTTATTCTTTCAACTAAACAAAGCCATAAGATTTTAGGAACGAATTGACAAGATATTTAAATTTTTGAATTAATTAATTATTAAATTTAAATGATTCTTCTAAAACTTAATTTACAGTTATTATATTAATCAATTTACTTTCTATCTTAATATTTATTAAAATAAAACTATTTAAAGTCTTCTCGAGAGTTTAGACTCCACTGTTGTTGAGTTGTCAAGTTTCTATTGGTTTAGACTATTCTCTCACTTTGATCAAATTTCTTTTTATTTTTATTTTTAATCTTTTAACTAAACAAAATCCTAATATTTAGGAACGAATTCATAAGATGTCTAGAATTTTAATTTAATTATTAAATTTTAATAAATATTAAATATTATATTAATTAAATTCTTTTCTAAACTTGGGTTATTTTTATTTTTCAAATTAGTTGTTATAATCAACATATATTTTAATATTTAATTATAAAGTTATAAATTATAGTTTCCCTAAAGATAAACCTTGTAATATGTTATATTTTATTATTTATCTTTATTTTATTTCAAACCAAATCCATATTCTCATGCATTTATGATAAAAACAATTACCAAACAAAACAACGATCAAAATATCTATTAAAATAAAACTATTTAAAGCCTTCTAAAGAATTGAGACCTCACTATCGTTGAGTTGTCAATTTTTAATTGGTTTATACTATTCTCTAACTTCAATCTAATTTCTTTTTTCTTTTTATATTTATTCTTTCAACTAAATAAAATCCAAAATTTGAGGAACGGATTGATAAGATATTTATAATTTTAAATTAATTATCAAGTTTAAATAATTCTACTAAAAATTAATTAATAATTATTCTATTAATTAATTTCTTTTCTAAACTTAGATTTTTTATTTTCCAAATTAGTTACTATAATCAACATAGATTTTAATATTTAATAAAAAATTATAAATTATAGTTTCTCTTAAGATAAAATCATGAAATATGTTATATTTTTTATTTGTTATATTATTTTAAACCAAAACCATTATTCTAATACATTTCTAAAAAAGGACTTTAACTAAAGAAAATAATCATATTAGTTAATTAATTTTTTAAAATAAATTTATTAATATAATAATCATTAATTAACTTTTAAAAAACCATTTAAATTTAATAGTTAATTAATCTAAAATTCTAAATATCTTATTAATTCGTTCCTAAATCTTAGTGTTTTGTTTAGTTGAAAGAATATCAAAAATTGATTGAAGTTAGAGAATAGTTTAAACCAATAGAAAATTGACAACTCAATAATAGTGGGTCTAATCTCATGAGAATGCTTAAAATAGTTTTAAATTAATATATATTAAGACAAAACTAATGACATATGATGAATGAAACTAATATAATCCTAAATATGTTAGATATAATGGATATAAAGAAATTATAGGTTGTATTTATACTTGGTAAATAGGTCGGTTGGGTTCGGGTTCAAATTAGATTAGGGTTCAACGAGTTGACAAAATTTTGGATCGATCAGATTCAGGTCATGTCAGTCTTCCGTTCCGGTCGAGTTCATTTTGCACGTCTTGAATGTTGTTTTTTATTACTATATAATATCTTAATATATATTAAAACAAAACTATTTCAAGTCTTCTCAAGAATTTAGACCATACTATTGTTAAATTATCAATTTTCTATTGGTTTAGACTCTTCTTTCACTTCAACCTAATTCCTAAATTTTTTTATTCTTTCAACTAAACAAAAATTCTAAGATTTAGGAACCAACGGATAAGATATTTAGAAGTTTAAAGTAATTAATTATTAAATTTAAATTATTCTTCTAAAACTTAATTAGTAATTATCATATTAATCAATTTCTTTTATAAACATAGTGTAGGATCGTTGAAGGGGCTTGATCTTAGGAACCGAGATTTGAGTTTCAAAAGTGGAATTCAAGCTAGTAACTATGTGTTTAAGTAATTCGTGAAGCACAAGCTATAAAACTCAAAGCAATCTTCTCTATTGATTGAATCATAGGAGTTACAACCTAATTTGAATACACAGTTCTAGACTCGACACACGACTCTCTAATTAGACTTGTACAAACTATCTTCTCTCTACAGATCTAAGCTGCTTAAAACACTTCACTCTCTAGATCTCGAAAGTGTAACTCGCTAAACACTAATTTCGACTAGCTAGCCTCGTAAAAACCCTAGAATGTCACCTTATATAGATGAGAAATAAAATCTATTTCCTAAAACTGAAATATTTAAATAAAGCTAGATACATTGAATCAAAACAATATCATAAAATCTATTTCTTAAACAGAAATATTCGAATAAAGCTTCTATTTCTCTAATTAGACTTGTACAGACTCTCTTCCTAAAAGAAGAACTAAGAAAGATTCTTTCCAAGAATAAACATCCGGTCTAGGGATGGCAATGGGGCGGGGATCCCCTATTCCCCTTGGGGAATCCACGTGACGAGGGTGGGGATGGGGATTTTAAATGGGGATGGGGACAGGTATGGGTGAAACATAAAATCCCCGCATGGGGATGGGGATGGGGTGGGGAATGGTGTCCCCGCCCCGTCCCCCGCCCCAACCCGGACCCCGTGAGGAATCCCCGACGGGGGTTGGTTAGTTCATAAGACTTCATATGTCGATGTGGTTTTTCATTTGTCTTAATTTATTTGATTGTCTTGTTTTGTCGGTTATTTAATTACTAATTAATTACGAATTAAAAACCTTCGTTGTTTAATTTAGTTTCTTTTATATTTAGATACACATATAGCAAATAAAATTGAAAATTCAAATAACATAACGGGGATGGGGATCCCCGATGGGGATGGGGATGGGGACGGGGATAGTAGTCCCCGCCCCGTTGCCATCCCTAATCCGGTCCACTTCAGTTATAACCTTCAATTCCCTTCGTGTACATATATGTGTAACTCTTCGTCAGCCCCCTTTGAGCGGTATAAGCGATATAACTCTCATTGTGTTGTTTCTCTATTTCGGTTTCCTTGAGCTATATCAGCGTTTTGATATATCTCTTGAATATACTCTTCGATTCCCTCAAGTGTTACTCAGCGCTATTGAAGCTACTTAGTTCCTATGCGTTTTGAACTTGATAAACCAACTACTTCTTCTTGATCATGATTTGAATGTAAGTTATATCATAATCCTGTAATAACTCATTCAATGTAGAAATTAGAACAATAATTTTTTTGTTATCATTAAAACAGAGGAGACATGGATAGGAATAGAGTTGCCTAGTTCATATAACCCAACACTTAGGTTATTTATTTTTTTCCATATTAGTTACTATAATCAACATAGATTTTAACATTTAAATAAAAATTTATAAATTAGAGTTTCCCTAAGGATAAAAAAATGCAATATGTTATATTTTATAAAAAAAATTTATGTTATTTAAACCAAATTCATTATTCTAATGCATTTCGGACAAAAAAAACTTTTCCCAAACAAAATAATTATAAAAATTAATTAATTTCTTAAAAGGAATTGATTAATATAATATATATTAATTAAGTTTTAACAGAATTATTTAAATATAATAATTAATTAATTTAAAATTCTAAATATTTTATCAATTCATTTCTAAATCTTAGGATTTTCTTTAATTGAAAGAATAAACAAAAAAATTAGGTTGAAGTGAGAGAATAGTCTAAACCAACTCAATATAAGTGGTGTCTAAAAACTTGAGAAGTCTTGAAATAGTTTTGTTTTAATAGATATTAAGATAACACTAATGACATATGAATATATGATGAATAAAACTAATATAATTTTAAATATTTTAGATATAATGGAGATGAATGGATTATAGGTTGTATTTATACTTGGTAAATGAGTCGGTTGGGTTCGGGTTCAAACCGGTTTGGGTTGAACGGGTTGATAAATTTTCGGATGGATCAGGATCAGGTCATGTCAGTTTCGGTTCCACTCGAGTTGACTTTGCAGGTCATGAATATTATTCTTAATTATTTTTATAGGAATGAAATAAAAGATTTAATAATAAAAATATTATTATATAATATTTTAAAAATAATACTACTATTATATTATTTAACTTATTATATGTAAATATTTTTTAAATTAAAATTTAAAACGGGTCAGGTTTGATCGACGGATTTTCAGATAGATCGGATCTCAGATCAACCAAATTAAATAATTTTTCGGATCGAAACGGATCAGAAACTTAATAATCGGGTCGTTGATTTTTCAAGGTTCAACTGTGTTGGAATCGATCTCCTCGTTAAGCGGACTCACCGGTCAAGTTGGAAGCTGTATTATTAGCTAGATAATCAAGATTTAGGCTTCCCATTCAAAGTTTAAGCAATAAATTAAAGAGAGGCTATACGGTGCTATAAAATTATTGACTCGTATTATTATATGACAAGTTGCTACAAGGCGTAAAATTCGATCCTACATTGATACTATATGTTTATCCTAGCATCTATAATATAATAGGGCTAAAAAAAAATTTTTCAACGAGCCAAATCGGGGGTCCCATCAACATGGTAGATCCTCATATACCTATTAAATGGGTGAGAGATGTCACTCTCAGGAATCGAACTCTCGACCTTTAGATTTGAGGGGTGAGATCCCAACCGCTAGACTACGGGGGAGATGACATAATAGGGCTAAAGTTGATCAAGCTGATTGAGGTCAATCAGAAAGATTAAAAGTCCAACATGCATTCATATTAAGGTCAATCAGAAAGATTAAAAGTCCAACATGCATTCATGTACTCAATTTTTTTTCCGGGATAATCGAGGGTGTCGGGCCACTACTAGCGAGCCCACTAATCATCCGGCTAAGACAGCTAGTCCATCACTCCCTAGCATGGTTAAATCAAGAAACAACACAATCTACCCAGTTCATGAGTTTCGAACCCGCGATGGAATATTACACACCTCATAGATGTACTCCTCATCTACCACAACACAACTTACCATTTTTTTCTAAAGGAAATAGTCTTAATATTTTTATTAGGCTAAATCAAGTTCCGTCAAAGAAAGAATTTCCGGGAGAAAATCAAAGTACAAAATCATTTCAGCTCTCGAAGAGGTAGTCAATTTAACAACATAATGAGTAATTATATTACTTGCGCGTCCCACATGAATAAAAGATCCCCTGCCCAGACGTGCAAGGTCATGTCAGATTTCCCCGGAATCGACCCATAATTGGTCAAATCAATTTCATCCTTGCTAATTCCAAGAGCGATAAAAAGAAAGTCCGTTTCAATCACAAAATCAGCAGCCGCAAAACCGGACGAGGGTGTTAGACCAAACAAAACGTCAAGTGCCTCAGCAGTGAAAAACGTTCCATTTGAAGTGAAAACACGAACACCAATGGCAAGAACAAAGCAATACCCGTCCCGAATCACAGCTCCAACAGAGATGCCAGTATCACTCAAGTGGGCATCCTTTGATTTTAATTTGACCCACAATGGGAGGGGACCAAGAACCCGGAGAAGGAGAGCGGGTGATGTGGTGAGAAGTGTTAAAAGTTTTCTTAACCATCCCAAAATGGTGAACAAAGCGTCGGAAACAATAAAGATCTGAGCGTCACCCAAACCCCCGCCCTGAAAAACAACATGATTACGGTCGAACGAGACATCCCAAGCTCGAAGAAGGAAGTCTTCAAGACCCGTGAGACCCAGGGAGTCGAGAACACCCTTATAGAGTTCCATGAACAAAGATACAACAAACGATTTAATGAATGGAAGCGTCAGCAAATCCTACTAAACCTCCAAGAATATCGGACAAAAGACAATAGCATGAAGGACTGATAGAGGGATTTTTACTGATTTAATCTCTAAATTATATCTATTATAGAGTTTGGAGAATTAAAGGTAAATTGACTTATTCATCAAGGGTAAAAACGGAAAGAGCAATTAAGAGAATTAAAACCTAAAATTAATCTTTTAATTACTCCTTCTTCTTCAAGAATCAGGCACGCAGTCTTTTCTCTACGATTATCTCATACGCTCTCTACACACAAACCACTGAATTGTTGAGCAGTTACTGACTTGGGCGTCGAAGAGTTATTCAGGGGAATACATCCCGCCCCTTGATCTTTGTCTTTTTTGCAGTTAACAATTCTCATCGGGATTCAGGTTGGTTAAGATCTTTCATATTCAATCAAATTCATTTTGATCAGGTTTGTGCATCGTCAATTGGCGCCGTCTTTGAGAAACAGTGTTGGATCAAGAAGAAAATCCGGAAACTAACACAAAAAAGAAGGCGAATTCACTGTTCATCGCGAAAACTATTGTTCACGCGTCTTCAACATCCGATCCTAGTATTCATTCGGCCATGGAAGGCGGCGGCTTAGGGTTTCAGCCTCCAGCGGACGCCTGCCTCCATACATCAGCCAACGACGGATTAGGGCTCGTAACCTCCATGGGCGGCGGATCTGGTGAGTTGGGGCGCAGATCTGGGCTAGGGTCGTCACCTATCAACGGATCTAGACCCACTTCGGGAACCCAACCGTCGGATCTCGCAGGATCTAGGTCGCTAGCGGCGGTAGGCAGATTCCACGGCGTCGGATCTGGAATTCCAACAACGGCAAGTGGCAGATCTGGTGGTTTCGGCACCTGCCAAGGGCTCCAAGCGATCGTTATTGAGGTGTCCGGTGGTTTCGGCACCGGGTCGGGGCTCCAGGCGACGGTTGGTGAGATTTCCAACAGTTTCAGTGCCAGATCGGGGCTCCAGGCGGTGGTTGGTGAGTTTTCTGGTGGTGTCGACACCAGATCTGAGCTTCGGGCGGCGATAGGCGGTGGTTCCGGGAGGTTAGGAGCCGGATCTGGGCTGGATTCGTCCTCTCTTGACGGATTTGGACTCGAATCCGGATTCGCGCTCCCAATCTCGTCCAGATCAGGTTTCTGCGGGGTGTCTGGCGCTGCTGGAGGATCCTTGACGGCGGGAGATGCGAGGCTGGCGGCTCTTGAGTCCAAATTAGCCGAACAGACCTGCCTCCTAGCCGAAAGGGACGATGAGTTGGCTCGCGTTTGCGCGGCTTTGGCAGAAAAGGAGCGACAGTCCAAAACAGCGGAAGAGCAGCGTCGAGCGGCGATTGCTCAGGGGAAGAAGAAGGTGGTCCATGTTCCCTCGGGACCGACCTCCCATGCCCCACGTCGCTTGAACAGCGTTTTGGCGAGTCCGATTGGAGGTACTTTGGGGCGGGTTTCACCGAACCTAGATCGCCGAACCGCGTTTGGACGATCCGGCTCAATCCCGCACTCAAACACCGTCAGATCAATAGGGACCGAGACTCGTTATCCTCCTCGTTGGGGGGAGAGATCCGGATCCGTCGGATCACAGTAAAATCAGACTAGGTAGCAACTTCAGATTCTTCATTTGACTCAGAAAGGTGTATCACTAGGGCCAGCCATAAGGATACTATAGCTCCTAGCGGCGAGGAAACCCGGCTTCCAAGCACCGGTCGACGTGAACACCAAGACCGTACGGCTCGGACATCTCGTTCGAGATTGACGGTACGGAAAGTCAAGGATAACCGTTCAACAGGTGATCAAAAGAAGGTTGAGGCGACCCCGGATTCAGTTTCGAAAGTCCAGAAGCGGTTCCGCTCGGTCGTGGTGACATCCGCCACGTCCCGTAGCCGCGACACTTCAGGGCGCATTGGTCCTTTGCGTAGCACACTTCACCATCTCGGCGAGGTACCGACGCTCTTTTTGACGCCAAAGCGGACGCCGCTTTCTGTTTGGCAAAGATGACGTCTAACCCTTTCGTTCGAGCTATACAAGATTACCGTCCGCCAGCTAAGTTTTCGACTCCTTCCTTTGAGTCATATGATGGAAAGTCGGATCCGGTAACGCATATTGCATCTTTCTCACACAAAATGTCTCTATGGATTGATGACAAGGCACTATTGTGCAAGCTATTTTTGCTAGTTTGGGTCGAACAACGTTTAATTGGTTTCATATGCTTGAGCGTGATTCGATTTCATCTTGGGATCAGCTGGCTAGAAGCTTTGTGGACCACTTCATTGCTAACAGCCAGGAGCCTATGTCAGTTGGCACATTATTCAAGTTGAAAATGCACAAGGGAGAGACGCTCAGACAGTTTGTCCCAAGGTTTATGGAGAAACACGCCGATATGGATCACTGTCCGGATCATACAACTATTGAGGCTTTCTAGCAGGCCTTACCTGCGGATAGTCGGTTGCACGAGAATCTTACATTATAAGTTCCGCGTAGTTTGGTTGAACTTCGGGATAGGATCAGGCAATATGTGAAGCTCGAAGACGACCGCAAGGTCTCAAATGACAGAAGGTCAACCTCACTAGTTCGGTTCCGAGGGTAAACTGATGGAAACCAAAAGCGCAAGAACAAGGATAAAGCTAACAAGGAGAGGGGACTACTTACTGATCCTCCTTCTTCCAAGTCTGTTCACTTCGTCTACAAGCTTCCGATTCAGCAGATTCTGCCTCTGATTCAGGACAAGCATTTCTTTTCCTAGCCACAGAAACAGTAGAACGATCTGAATAAGCGTGATCAGTCAAGAGCTTGCGCCTATCACAAAGAGAAGGGGCACAACACTGAGGATTGCTATTCTTTCAAGCGTGCTTTGGCACGTTGGGCTCAACAGGGTTTCCTAGACGAGTTTCTGGGGCATACTGTTCATGATGTTGGAGTTGAGACTATGTTACTTGTAGGCGGGCCCGAAGAGCAGATTCAGGTAATTCATGTGATAGAGTCTGCAGTGCGACAGACCGGTGAGCAGCGTCACGAGTATCGGAAACGATGTCACACGCTGGAAGTCCTCCATGCGACGGGCACGTCTTCTAAGAAATCTCGGGCGTCGGTTCAGGATTGCCTATCTTTCTCAATCGATGACCTTGAGGGGCTGCAACTGCCACACAATGACCCTTTAGTTCTATCCATCCGTCTGGGCAGTTTTGATGTCAAGAGGATCCTTGTTGATTCAGGCAGTTCGGTTGAGATCATGTTCTTCAGCATGTTCAAGCAGCTGGGGAAGAAGCAGCAAGATCTGATCCCAGTCTCCATGCAGCTTACGAGATTGGGCGCCACCACAGTTTGGCCTCTGGGGATGCTACGTAAGACAGTTACCCTAGGCGGAAAGTCCATGCTCACCGAATTCCTCATTGTAGATGTGCCTTCTAGTTACAACGCTATTCTGGGCCGCCCCTGGCTTCATTCTATGGAAGTTGTTCACTCTACTCTTCATCAGATGATCGTTTTTCCTCACCAGGGAGAAGCAGTCAGGGTACAAGGTGACCAACGTTCAGCCCGACAATGCCTAGGCGTCGAAAGCAGTGTAGCTGGCACATTCATAGTACAGTCCGAGCCTCAGATGCTGGATGAAGCGGTTTAGCGCCTGCGGAGCGTTCGGTTGAAGAGCTCCAAAGAATCCAAGTAAGCAAATCTGAACCTCATAAATTCTTTTTAATAGGAGCTGATGTTGTAGGAGATGATTTAGGATCCTAGTTGGACTCCTTAAAGAAATTTAGTTGTTTTTACTTGGGACCCCCTTATGATATGCCTGGGGTAGACTCTAGTATTGCTTGTCATGTTTTGAATGTGCGAGGCGACGCCAAGCCTGTAGTTCAAAAGGCTAGGCGATCGTCAGTACAACATGCAGATGCCATCCTAAAAGAGATAAAAAAACTGCAAGAAGCAGGCGCAGTTGAGGAAGTCAAATTCCCAACATGGGTTGTTAATCCTGTAGTGGTGAAGAAGAAGAATGGAGATTGGAGAGTCTGCGTCGACTTTACAGATCTAAACAAGGCATGTCCAAAATAGCTTTTTCCCTTACCTAAGATAGATCAGCTCTTTGATGCTACAGTAGGTCATGAGCGCATGAGTTTCCATGACGCGTATCGAGGATATCATCAAATCCCAATGGCGCAAGAGGACCACGAAAAGACCGCTTTTCTGACACCAAGAGGCATTTTTGCTATAGAGTAATGCCCTTCGGTCTGAAAAATGTTGGGGCAAGATTTCAGAGGATGATCACAAAGTTATTCTCCAGTCTAATAGGAAAAACTCTAGAAGCCTACATTGATGGTATGGTTGTGAAGAGAAGGAAGCAAAGTTCACATTTGATGGACTTGCAAGCTGTCTTCGACATCCTAAAGCAATCAGGCTCGAGATTGAATGCAGACAAGTGTGCGTTCGACGTCGGCTCAGGCAAATTTCTGGTGCATCTAGTCACCAAAAGATGGGTAGAGGCGAGTCCCGATCAAATCAAAACAATCCAGGACTTCAAAGCCCGAGAAATGTCAAAGAACTCCAAAGACTCACCGGAATGGCTGCCGCTTTAACAGATTCATTAACAAGTCTTCAGATAGATGCAGCGCGTTCTTCAAGCTATTGAAAGGCGATCGTCTCTTCCAGTGGGACGATGAATGCGAGCAGGCACTGAGTGAGCTGAAGAGATATTTACAAGAGCCGTCGATATTGTCAGTTCCTCTCGAGAATGAAGAATTGACACTTTACTTGGTTGTTTCAGACCAGCTGTAAGTGCAGTTCTCATTCGAACCGAGAAGGGGCGACAACATCCCGTCTACTATGTCAGCAAGACATTATTAGGTCCTGAGACTTGATACTCCTCCATGGAAAAGCTTCTAGTAGCTCTAATAGTTGCCGCTAGAAAGCTTAATCACTACTTCCATGCACATAGCATCAAGGTCGTCACGGCATATCCACTTAAGTCACTTCTAAGAGGCGCGGACTTATCAGGAAGGATAGCCAAGTGGATGACTGAGCTGGGACAATACGAGATCGAATTCGTACCCAGAACTGCAATCAAGGCACAGGTGATGGCGGACTTCTTAGCCGAGTTTTCAAACATCAAGCCGGAAGTACCGTCAAACGCGTGGCAGCTGCAAGTAGAAAAACAAGGAACGTGGGAACTCCAGGTCGACGGGGCAAAGAATCGAAGAGGAGACGGCGCTGGACTGGTCCTGATCTCCCCAACCGGAGAAACCATCAGACCAACCATAAAGTTGGATTTCGAGGCAACTAACAAGGAAGCGGAATACAAAGCCCTAATCTTGGGACTGATCGCAGCCCGTAGAGAAGGAGCGACGTCCATCTAAGTGTTCTCGGACTCTCAACTAATCGTAAACCAAATCTCCGAAGATTACGGCGCAAAAAACTCTAGGATGCTCGCCTATCTCAAGAGAGCTCAAAGGTATTCTCACAAGCTTCACCGATATTCGATTAAGCAAATTCTGCGAGATCAGAATGAGATAGCCGACGCTCTAGCCACTTTTGCATCATCGAGCGGATCCGGGTCTGACTCGTGTATCACCATCGAAACCTTATCCATCCCAAGTACGAAAGGAGAGGATATTTTCCCCGTTGATACGGAGCCCAATTGGATGGACCCGATTTTCGATTATCTTAATACGGGAAACCTACCCTTCGACAAAAAGGAAGCACGCCTCCTCCGGAATCCTACACTGTCGCTCTATTTTGGGGTCGTACTTGCGATGCATTCCTCCCTCTAAGGTAGACACCTTATACAAGCTTCACAAAGGAGTGTGTGGGGTTCACGCGGCTGGTCGAACGCTCGCTAACATCGCTAGGAGTCAAGGTTTCTGGTCGCCCTATATACAGAAAGATGTCGAGTGTTATGTGAAGAAATGCAAAAAGTGTCAACGTTTTTCGAAACTCATTCGACAGTCGTCAGGAGATCTCCACCCGCTTACGAGTCCTTGTCCGTTCGCGCAGTGGGGACTCGAGATCGTCAAACCCTTTCCTACTGCCCCGGGAAACACGCGTTTCATGGTGACGGCTATGGATTACTTCACCAAATGGGTGGAGGCCAAACCTTTGGCAAATATACGGGATACGGATATCCAGAATTTTGTCCGGGAACATATCATTACCCGTTTTGGGATTCCATATGCATTAATTCCTAATAATGGGACCCAATTTAGTAGTGTTGCATTTAAATCTTATTGTGCAAGCTTTAAAATTAAAAACTTTTATTCTTCTGTCTCTTATCCGCATGCAAATGGACAAGCTGAGGCCACGAACAAGACGATTGTGACGGGATTTAAGAAGCGCTTGGACCAGTCGAAGGGGAAGTGGGCGGATGAGCTACCTGCTGTTCTCTGGGCGCACCGCACCACTCCTAGGAGATCCACCGGTGAGACACCGTTCGCTCTCGCTTATGGCACTGACGCTGTCATTCCGTTAGAGGTCGGCCTTCCTGGAGTTCGGACCGCTGCGTTCCACCAAGGTGGAAACGACACGGCACTCGAGGCCAACTTAGACTTCCTACCGGAGAGGAGAAGCGGCCTCTATCAGGTTAGCCGCCTATCAGAAGGAGCTTGTCAAGGCGCATGAGAAGCGCATTCGAAGGCGTCCTATCATTGCCGGAGACTTTGTGCTTCGTTAGGTCCTCGGGAACACGAGAGATCCGACAGAAGGTAAGCTCGGGCCCAACTGGGAGGGACCGTATAGAGTCATTGAGGACCTAGGGAATGGCGCTTACAGATTGGAGGATATGGACGGCAAGGCGATTCCACGCACATGGAACGTCGCCAGTTTGAAGAAGTTCTTCATCTAGACGCTATAGGGGTACTCTTTTTCCTACTCTTCCGGTTTTTCCCTAGAGGTTTTCCGGAAGAAAGGTTTTAACGAGGCCCCATGATATTTCTTACCTTGAACAATAAGCGTTTTTTCAGTGTTCATTTCCTTGCATGCTACATTGTCTTACCAACATTTGATTTTGTTATTTGAATCATTGCATGAGTTATTATCACAAGCATTGTTGATTGTGTTTGGATATCCATGTTGTCTCCAAGAATGAAGCATTTTTGATTCTGTATGCGAATATGATTAGCATCGTCTTGCATTTTATCTTATTAGTTCCACCTCACAACTACATGGTTCGGTTGAGTCAAGTTACGTCGGGTGCTAGCGACACCGATGAAGTTCGACCCACACGACCTGCGCTAGGGCACAGGTTGGCGAGTCGCGACCGACACGACACATGATTATGCATCAGGTAAGCGTAACCGATGTGAACGTGGTCATAGTCAGGCACAGCTGCGAAATCTCGTGTTGTGTTGATTCACTCGATTGTCCTCAAAGGCAGTTAACGGGAGCGTTGCGACGACGAATAAAGTCGATTCATTAGCTCACCAACTTACCAATTTTGGGCCAATATTCGATTACTCATAATCAGAATTCGGACCCAAGTAATGTATGATCCCGTGTGTAGTTTAGGACACCATTTCGGGTCTTAAATCCCCCGGCATTCAAAATCCGAGGGGCAAATTGATAGAGGGATTTTTACTGATTTAATCTCTAAATTATATCTATATAGAGTTTGGAGAAATAAAGGTAAATTGACTTATTCATCAAGGGTAAAAACGGAAAGAGCAATTAAAAGAATAAAACCTAAAATTAATCTTGTAATTACTCCTTCTTCTTCAAGAATCAGGTACGCAGTCTTTTCTCTACGATTATCTCATACGCTCTCTACACACAAACCTCTGAATTGATGAGCAGTTACTGACTTGGGCATCGGAGAGTTATTCAGGGGACTACACCCCGCCGATTGATCTTCGTCTTTTTTGTAGTTAAACAATTCTCATCAGGATTCAAGTTGGTTCAGATCTTTCCTATTCAATCAAATTCATTACGATCCAGTTTGTGCATCGTCAAGGACCATTATGTGTTGTTCGTAAAGTGGGGACAGATGATGGATGAAACCACATTTTGAGAATAAAGTCTGACCATAGCACCCAACACCTCAGAAGATGTTGAGCTTCCAAACCGCTTTCCAATAGTCAAGTCCAGGGTTCATCGTAGGAGGAGATTGTTGATGACCAGGGAGGCCCATCCATTACCCCGATTTGACAAAATAGTATCAATCCTTGGTAAGAGGCAAAAACGGAGTATCAGGTGGAGCGTTTGAAAGGAGGATAATGCTTGAGATAGTGTGGGAATCTGGCCTAGAAAACTACAAACATAATATGTCCAAGTTCCAAATCCCCGAATCATGGTCAATAGGTTGTCCCACACAATGAGTCCCCCACTAGCAATCATCGAAATAGGCTGACAAAAACCATCTCCGTCGGGGATCTATCGACAATCAGATACAGAAATCTCCTAGCGACGGCCCACATGCCAAGCAAGATCCTCTTGCAATAAAGATTTAGTTCTTCAAACGCTTTTCCATACATAACTCGACTAAGATCCCAATGAAGTAGGCAAGAAAGATGAATGAGGGAAGTAGCAGGCCTTGAGTACCCTAAACATCAGCGAATCCCGGTTTTGGGATGATCCGCCACCTCTGCTTTGCAAGCAGTACCAATTTTTGGACGAAAGTTTCGGACGAAAAAACCACTCCCATGATTGTTAATGAATTTTTCTTTCTCGCTCTTTAGCCTCCAACCAGAAGCGTGGCAACATTGCATGGAGCTATCAATGGCGATCAGAGAACAGATCTGATCAACACTTAGTGCCCAGTCTGAGAAAGCAATTTCTCCAGTCATTCAGCTTCTTCCACATACACTCCTTGATACAAGCGAAATAGTTTTCTTCGAATGACAGACCATAGTTGCTTGTCCAAGATACTTAGAAAACCGGTCAACCTCCTTTACGCCCAACTGTTGACAGATTTCAACACGTCTAATAGTACACACATTCTGACCAAAGGCCACCACAGACTAATTTTGTTTCCCTAGTTAATTAGTTGGAATTAATACACTAGCTAGCCTTGCATTACTTGGGTTCCGTACAGACTTTTTTATAATCTGGATGAAATCTAGTAGATGAATAAAATTAGATAAAATAAATGGTAGATGAAATTTTAGATAGATGAAACTATTGAGATAAAAAAATATTCGATAAATAAAGTAGATGAATTATATGGGTGGGTGAATTATATGGGGTAAAAAATGTTTCATCTAGATGAACTTTTTTATTCATCTCCAACTTTCTAGATGAAGATTTTTCTATTCATCTATATAAATGGGAGGAGTAGATGAATGAAAAAAAATTTAATTTTTTAACCCAAATACATATTTGGCAAAGACATAGATAACATTAGATGAAAAGTAAAGATGAATGAGTATTACAAAATGGAGCCTTAATGTACGAGTACTTTAAAGTTGGTGCATTTGTTGTCTAGCTAACTGTGTAGTACGATGCATATGCTACTAATAAATATCACCTAGTAAAAGTAAAATTTGACCTCTAAGATGAAATTTTATAATGCCAGCAATATGACGCTTAAAGGATACTATTTGATTTTCTACCAAAAAAAAGTTTGAAAAGGATATCGGGTTACTGGAATTATCATATATTTATGGCTAGCTGACTAGTATAATAGTAGAATAATTGGAGTATAGGAATTATCATAAAAGCTATACAAAATATACAGCCAGATGGAAAGAGAAAAAAAGGAAGAGAGAAGGTAAAAAAAGGGTAAATTACGTAAAGTTTATAAGTTGTTTTGAACTAATTTAAATAAATAAAGAGAGAGTATAATAAAGGAGCCTTGCTCTTCTAGTATTCGTGTATCATAGAAAAAAGGAAGAGAGAGGATAAAAAAGAAATAAAATGTAATAATTTATTTCTAGTATTTAATTAAAAGATGAGTCTATTTTACTTTTTTTAATTCATGTACTGTTTACAATATTACAATAAGGAATTTTATATTCTAATTTTGATCAATATTACAATATGAAGTGTTTTATACCTTTTTTATTGTTATAAAAAATTCATTGAAATTAATAAAAAAGTAATTTAATATTAATAAATAAAGTATATCAATCCATCAATACAAATACATAAAACATATATCTTTTAAAGTTATCAAGGTGTAACAGTTGTTTTTAAAAAACAAATATATCTATTCTTTAAGTTATGAAAATCTCTATAAACTCGTTATGACGGAGGGAGTATCAATGTACATCGATCAATAACTCTACTCTAGTTTGATCGAGTTTTTAGAGCATCCACAATGGTGATCTTTTGGAGATCTCTTCTTATTTTTTAGATAAAGATAAAATAGATGTGTAAGAATAATTGTAAGAGATTTTACAAGAATCTATACAATTAGTTCTTGAAGAAGAACTTTCTGTAAGAGTTTTTGACATGATTACTTACTTTTTATGACACATTTCCTTATTTATTTAATTTTCTTTTTTGTTAATTTAAGTAAGAACTCTTGGAGATCACCATTGTGGATGCTCTTAAATGCACATTGAGCAATACAATATTGTAAAATTTTACTTTTATCGTATTAAAAGATTGTCATTCTTGCACATTTTACAACTATTAAGAAAATAAAAATAAACAAGAACATTTCTAGTTAATTGGTCTTGGTACATTAAACACTTTTTTATTCTATTATTCTTAATCGATATTATCTATTTAGCATATTGTAAAGTTAGCATTGGGCAAAAATCATATATGTGTAGTTGATTGATATTTATTATACACATAGACAATTTCTTACTTTGGCTTTAGAGAATCCAACAAAAAAAAATTATTTTTCAAACACACAGATCCATATTTTGTTTTTGTTGGACCAAGCAACCATCATACTAGTCCGGTAAACAAACAAATGTATGTATTGAGCCCTATTATTTTGGACCAAACAAATCCATATTTTGTTCTTTATTTTTTTTCTTCGTTTCGCTGCTAATTACAATATATTTATGAATTCATGGAAAATAAAAGCTTGTATACACAAAAATTAGGGGGTTTTCAAATCACTAAATATGAATTTACACTTTTCGTTAAATGTTATTGAAGATTTTTAAATTCTATTGTTCCCTTCCGCCCCCATAGAATCCAATTCTTCTTAATGCTTTTCATTGTATCTGGACCATTCCAATCCACAGTCAAATTAAACGTCCTACACCATAAATCTCAATTGAAGTATAAAGAAAACCAATTGAAAAAAAAAATATTAAAGAAATCGAATCATTGAGATCCTTGGTCAACTTAAACGTCATATGCCTTAAATAACCCATTAAAGATATCAACTATGGCTTCTGGGAAATCACCATTAAAAATATCAACCATAGGGTTTCAGAAACTATTCAACTTCCACAATACTAAACCACGGATGTGTATATATATCCCTACAAACACACCACTCAAGATCATACTCACCTCAGTTCCTTCTTCTACATCGCATCAACAAGGAACAAGTCTGAAAACAATGAACCGCATTGGAGCTCCACAAATATCAAAGGACAAGGCATTGACTCAATTGCTCTACCTTGGTCGTGCTCATGCTGCACTAGGGAATACGATACACCAAAATACAAGTCTGTTTGCCTTTTTACTAGGATCTTCCATTTTTTCATAATTTTTGTTTGTTTTTCTTTTTTTATTGTGTAGTTTTTTTCTATGTTGTTCTTACCAACCGGCATGGTACAATGTAATGTTGTAGATTCAAATAAACAGATTTCTAAGTTTTATTCGAGGAAAAGAATTAGATTGAGTAGACAAATATATAACGGTATTTAATATCATGAACTACGAAGACATCAAAATAAAAAACTGAAATAAGTGACCTTTGTTTCAAATCAAATTACACAACAAGATTAACTACACCACTAACAATATGGGAAAAAAATTATTTTGTTGATTGACTAATATAAACACAATTATGCATATAAAAAAGTAAATGATTATTATTTTATTGGCATAAATTAGATAGGGTTGTTGGAATTTTCGTAAGTTTTATTCAAGAAAAATAATGAGAATAAGTAGACATACATATTACGATATCTAATATCATGAAGTACAACGACATAAAAATTTATAAAATACCAAAATAAGTGACCTTTGTCTCAAATCAATTTACACAACAAGAATAATTATACCACTAAGAACATAAAAAAGGGACAATTATTAGTGTTAGGTCACTAATATAAACACTCTTATATATAGAAATATCATTTTCATAGCCTAAATTAGATAAGGTTTCTAGATTATTCGAAATATAGATCGAATAAAACTAGATTAAAAATGTTAATAGAGTATTTTAAATTGTATTATTATTCTGTATATAAAACATTTTAATTAGGTCAAATATATAGTATTGTTGAGAAATTCAAAATGTAACTATAACAAAACTAGCATAATAATATTCATATATTATTTTAATGTATTATTATTCTATATAGAAAAAAATCCAATAAACCACTAGGGTACGAAAAAGAAAAGCTAAGAAGAAACATAAAAAATACACAATAAAAACAAACAAAAAATATATATAAAAAAAGAAACAATGGCTTGTGGGTAGAACGGGCCCGAAAGTCCTAGTTATACATAAAGATTGACCTCTTTTCACAATAATAAATGCTCTTTTTTTAACATGTCTCACAACGTTAAATGTTCTCATTTCTCTAATATTAATTGATCACCCAAACTGATATATAAAGAAAAATACATCAAACTTCCTCTTCTATTGAGTTTAAGTATTGTTATTTCTGTTAATCTATCTAAGTATATAGAATCTATATTTATGAGAGTGTTTACCTAGAAGAGATGAAATTTAATCTAGATGAAATAGAGTATGTGGAAAAAAACTACATGACAGTTACATGAAATAAATGTTAGCTGAAATTCAAGAAAAGTAAATTAGATAAAAATATCAATGAAATAAAAAGTAAAATTAATATTGAAAAGTAAAATTTTAAAAGAATTATAAAAATGAAATAACACGGTGATAAAATAAAAATAAAAAGATAATAAGAATTAAAAAACTATATGTGTCATAGCATTAATTGTCTTCATTTTTCTAATCTCAATTGATCATCCAAACTTTTTACAAAGTAAAATATCCAAAACTTTCTCTTATATTGAACTCAATTATTGTTGCTTCTACTAACCAATCTAAGTATATAGATCTATGAGATCTTATAGATAAGATATCGTCCAACAGGAACAATGTACAAACAATGTGTATAAAAATACATAATAATAAAAAATTTAGACAATCATAAAGGATAATAAGAATTGACCTTCGATCTATGCATAGTACGGGATCCAAGGGCCAATTTACTTAAAAGTTACATATTTTCATAAACACTAAATCTGATTCCGTTATTAATTATCTTCTAATTCTTCCTAATCTCGATAAAATGATCACTCAAATAATTTTCAACAAAATAAATGAATCCTTATAATTCTTATAATTTTATTTCTAATAAAATTAATTATTAAAAACTATAACAGGAAAAACATTAAGTGGTCTCATGATCTCCTCTATTTGTAATTAATATTTCACATATATGGTACTTTAGATAAAATAATATAGAATAATTAAATATTTTATAAAATTCTCATCAATTTTTTTTTTCATTTTAAAAATTAACACTTTAAACTTATAGGTAATACTTATACCAAACAACTCGATGATCCGTAAAAACTTGATATGAAATTACCTATTATCTAATTAAAGCGAAATGATATTAAATTGAACACAAATAAAACAAGTTAGCAATATGATAAATATATCAATAATTCAATTCACAATAATAAATTTCAACATTTTTCTAGACTTGCACTTGAACACACGCAATCTTAATTCTCAACACTCCTTACAATAATATATACTTAACTTGTTGTAGTAATTATAGAGAGCATGTACACTATGGCTTATGCATCCATTAAAGTTCGCTCAGTACAAGAGATATCCTAATACAACTTACCATATAGAAAATTAAAACACGAGTAAGAAAATCTACATATACTCATAAAAATCTTAACCCTTTTAAAGTGCATACACTGTCCTATCAACCATTCAAGGATTGGTTGAGAAAAAAAACTTTAAAGTAATTATATTCTTATGATAAAATAATTCTTTAGAATATTATCATGCAACAACATATATCAAATCATTGTACATTTAGTCATTTGCGATATTAATGATAAGAATATATATATAGGGTAATGCTATTTGTCGCACAACACTTTTTGCTAACCTTCGCACCTCGGTTCGTCACGAGTGGTTAGTGTGTTGCTCGTCACGAGGGAGAGGGGTGTCGCTCATCAAGAGTGAAATGAGGGTCACTCATCACGAGTGAAAGGAGGGCCTCTCGTCAGGAGTGAAAGGAGGGCCGCTCTTCACGAGGTGCATAAGGATCGTTCGTGAAGACAAGCGCCCCTTATGCACCATGATTCATCGTACCCTTTATGTACTACCATAAATAATCAATACAATCCCTTTCATTCATTTAAACAACGTTTTCATCCTGTTGAATGAGTTTACATCCCCTATAGCCTAACATCATGATTTTATGCAATTTTCTTGTCAAAAATATAATAAAAGACATAAATAACCATTTAGAACCAATTAAAGTACTTACGAAGTCCTAAAACCCCTCCAAACACATTTTAGCTTGCGTCGTCACGAGCCACGCTTGTATCACTCGTGTCACTCGTGACAAACCACACCCTACTCATCCCTAACAAGCCGTCGAGGTACCACCTCTTGCTCGCCACGAGTCAGAGGAGGGCCGCACGTCAAGAGGTGCATAAAAACCGCTCGTGACGACAAGCGACCCTTATGCACCATGATTCATCGTACTATTCATGTACTACTATAAATAACCAATACGAACCCTTTTATTCATTTAAACAACGTTTTCATCCTGCGGAACGAGTTCATACCCCCGTATAGCTTACCATCATGATTTTATGCGATTTTTTTGTCAAAAATATCATAAAAGGCATAGATAACCATTTAAAACAAATGAAAGTACTTATAAACTCCTAAAACCCCTCCAATCACATTTTAGCTTGCCTCGTCACGAGCCAAGCTTGTATCACTCGTGACAAACAACACCCTACTCATACGTGACGAGCTGTCGAGGTACCACCCGTCACGAGCCACGCTTGGATCACTCATGACGAGCCACACCATCCTCCCCCGTGACGAGCCACCCTGATACTCCCCGTGCCGAGCCATCCTGATACCCTGTGACAAGCCGTTATGCAGTGGATAACAAAAATTTGGTGCGACATTTAGCCGGGCCATATATATATATATATATGCATATAACATACAAAAGTTATACTCCCTCTGTTCCATAATATAGTTCTCATTTGCATTTACACACTTGTCGATACATGTTTTGTATCAAGACGAATCAAACAAGACCCCTCACGACTATGTTTTTTACTTATACATTATCAAGAATCGAGAAAATAACATTCGATCTTGAATAGTGTTAAAAGAAGAATGTGCACTATATTATAGGACGGAGTAAATGTGTTTGAAATCAAAATCCATACATCCAGGTGCTAGTATATTTAATGAATAAAAGTTTTTTTTTAAAAAAAATCTAATCAGAATAGCTAGAACTATGATCTTTTTAATATAAGAATAAAAATTAAATAATAAATTTTTTGATAGTGAAGGATTAATAAATAAGTAGATCGAGCGTGGAGCACTAACTATCGTGGTAATTTATCAAGAAATTAAATGCCATAGATCGAGATTACAGTATATTAGTGTGCTCGCGCAGATTAAGGTAAACCGAGAATCAATATATATAAATACTAAAATACGTGCAATAATTTATACTATACAAATAGTCGAGCACTATGATTGGAACATGCAGGGACAGATGAAAGTCATCTTAATAATAACCCCTTTCCTATACTAACTATAAAAGTGGCAAGAGCTTATCTACAGTAATTTTAGTATTATTTTGTTTTTTTTGTTTTTTTTATCTTCCAATTTTTTTTTTTTCGGTATTTCATTTTTATCTTCCCACTTTTCATTTATAGAAACTAATTTTCAACCACCTTTCAACCTTCAATACACTTTCACTTTATCAAATACAAATTCTCCTCTCCTGGAGTAATACTTTATCTTCATTAAATACCCAATTATTACTCTTTCTCTCTATTTCTTTCCTCTACAATTATTACTCTTCATTTTTTTCCCTTAAAACCCGTTTTTTCTGTCAAACGGAAAAATAAAATAAGGACGGAGGGAGTACTTCAATCAATTGGTCAAGCAAATAAGAATCAATTTCACACTGAGAACCGTTTAGAATAAGTTCTATACAACTTACACGTCTACTTGTCTAAATTCTAAGGTCTTTATTGACGAATCATACAATTTACACGTATGTGTACGTGTCCATTTGTCATACCTATACTCCTTTTCCTTCTTATATATGTAAAGGCCTATTAGTTTCACAGTTTTTTCTACCTGTCAAAGTTACTTCCAGCAATTTCCAATCTCCTGATCTAAAATTTTATATTTATTTCGATCGATTGTGATCAATTGCTATATGATCTAGTGTAATCTCTGTTATAAACAATTTCTTTTCTTTCGTCCTTCCCATAAAAAGCCTTCTCCCCTTGAATTACTCTTCTTGTTACATGATCATACTAATTTATTGTTTCTTAAATTCGTATTTGCCCTGCTTAATATGGGCAAACATCAGGTTCCATTATTCTGTATAGGTTGTGCAGATGGCTGGTGTGTGCGAGTGGCGGAGCTCGTGCAGGAATTCACATTGTCATCAACTCTCTGTTTCCGAGGAAGGTTTGTTTCCAATTCTTCGAAAGTTGTCTTTCCTTCTCTTCTTCTTTCCATGTTAATTTGTTGATTTATTTTTTCATGCGTAGCTACATGTTCAATTACTTAAACCTAGAATAACTCATTAACTCTTATTTTACATATTAGTTATATGTATTTTTCAACGCCTATTGTATATATGATTTTGCACTTGGCTAATTTGGAAGGAATACAATTTTACTTTCATTAGATGTGTTGAAATTGTGTTCAAATGGATAGCAGGAAGAATAAATTTTGAATAAAGATACATGATTTCAGGTTGTAATCTAAACTATTTATTAACAAGCACAACTTACATTATAAGCTATATAATGATTACAGTTCTCTCTTACAATTACAGATAGTTGAGTAACTGCGAATTCCTGATTATTGAAATTAGGTGAATGTAGGGAAACAACAAGCTAAAAATACTATGTGCTACCTTACACTATAAAAACCTTACTTAAAAAGTGGTCAACATCATAAAAAACCCTTAAATGGCATAAGAATTTGAAGGAAAAAAATCCTAAACTACTCTAATGCAAGGAAAGAAGAAAAGAAAAAAGTTGAAAGAGTTTTTTATGAAGATAGTATACTTAGTTACTGACAACCTTAAAGTATTTTCAGGTAATTAACTTCGTCAGTTACCTATGGAGATTGACAAAACTTCTCTTTTTAAAAACTAATAGTGTCATGAGCTTGATACAAGCTACCCTCTCAAAACTTTGGTAAGAATTTTTTACCGTTTGTTTATATGAAACAAATCTTGTATATAAGACCTATGTGATAGACCAGACATGAGGTAACTTCGTTTCTGGCTTGCAAATCCCTAACCATGTCCAAAATCTTTTCTCTTTTATGGAGTAGAGAGTCATCCACATAGAGACATAAAGGTTCAAGAAAGTAAGAGCTCAAGATAATGTTTTCATATTCTCAGTACGATCCTTTGTTATACATGTATTGTACTTGGAAACAGTGGTCAACCAAAAGATCCTATAGTCTTATATAGGTTCTACCATGACGAGTTAAGGAGCTATATATCCACGTATATGTCCAAGTGTAAACTAAAACTTACTAAATTAGTGTTATTAATATCTTATACTAACATGTATTCTATAACAGAGAAAACAACTAAATTGTATCTTAACGTTCGACAAATAGAGTAAACAACACAAGCCCGCGTGCTTCGCACGCGGGTCACCCCTAGTATAATTTTTTTGAGTATTTAGTATCGGGTCATGGATCGGCTCTCACGTCCATGCAGAGTTCGCCGAGAATGACGAACTATAAAAGCATGATATGTGTCATTGAACGTAGATGTTAGGACGAGTGAGAAGGGTCAGGTGCAATCCTAACCACACGACCGGAAAATCCGGGATATGGACGGCATGGCTTCTCATGATTCAACGTCTATTTTATTTTTTATATAAATGAATGTAATTCTTTCTGTTGTAACGTGATTGATTGAATTCAATCTTCATAAACTCTCAAGCTCTTGTATTTCTTTCTCGCCATTAATACGATTCTATTGCTCAAGCATTCAATTGTTCTTTCTTTGCATTTTCATTAGATCCTCACTTTTAAGACAATTTAGACAAAATCGTCTTTTTACCGAAGCATTTAGTATGATTAAAGTTGTACATGTAGTAATCTGATGGACCTTTTAATTAGTCATACATAGATTTATATTATACCGTCATTTATTTCGATATAGAGGGAGTATATCCTTTAACCGATCGATTATTCATTGGACACAAAATAATGGAATCATGAATTTCATCTAACTAATAGGCGATATCTAGTATGGCGCAACAAGTGACCATTAGCATTATTTATATCTGATTTGGAATGATTAAGGACCATATTACTATGATCTAAACTTCACGTAGAAAATGTGTTATTCACGAGGATTACAAACATTCGAAGAGAATATTCCAAAGGGACGGAGCACGATCGTGCACACACGGAAGCAGTCGCACAAGACTACAGAAGCCCAGGCGCGACCGCGCGCTAGGTGGCGTGACCGCACCACTGTTCACGGAGAAAAGTACCAAGTTCGGCCCAGACGTGACCGCGCCGACATATGCGCGACCGCACCCGTGTTGGGCCAAGAAAGCTGCGAGTTCCTCCTTCCACCGAGATCACTTTGGGCCTTCTTACCTATTTTATGATAGAGTCCGGGATGAGCCTCTTTAGTATTAGTTTTCTATTATTTAGGTTGAATAAATAGGGTTAGAATTCTTCCTCCACCCTATCATCGACAGTTTACACATTTTCTAGTTTTACATTGTTTTAGGATGAGGCAAGAGTTGTCCATTTACTTTGTTCAACTAGTTAAATCCAACAAATGATTTGATTGTAAGACTTCTATCCTGGTTCTTAGTTTTTTTTAGTTGTTTCATCTCTCTTAATCTTAATCGGTTATTGAATGTGATTTACCTGTCTGACCTGATCATCTAGGTAGAATAAGTCTATTCATATTGCTAGATTTGACTTGTCCGAGTTGGAGAGTCTTATCGTTATGTAGCAAATCAATACATGACCTAGTTGGAATTGTCATTGTAGGGTGAGTTGATGGTGTGTTAAATATCGATCTTGAGTAAATGGTACCACATGCTCCTATCTATTCCTAAGCTCATTGCTCCTTAATTATTAAATCTTGATAGTTTCAAGGTTGTAGTTGAGTAAGGGTTATTAGAAATAGTTGGACTATCAACTATATAAGAACAAGGATTAGGACAATTATAGAATTTATGAATTGTGGGATGAAACCGATGATAATTATGAAGTCAATGATCGATCAATCATTCTATTGCAAGGATACTTATTAAATAGAGTGCTTTCTCGTTATTGTTTTCCAATCATCAACTGCTATTTTAGTTGCATTCAATCATTCCCTCTTGTTTGGTTATTATTAAGTTGATCTCATTAATTGCACAAGAAATGAATACCTGACTCCCTGTGGAATTCGACCCTTTCTTTCCACTCTGCTAGTTAGAGTAGTGAGTTAGGAGTTATTATTTTGACTTGGCATAATGACGCTCGTAAAACTTGGCACCGTTGCTGGGGAAGTCAAACTTCTTTGCTTGTGTTGATTGACTTTGGTGTTGACTAGTGTATGGTCAGCACCCGTGTTACTGATCATTTGCTTGTTGAGCTCAATCCAGAAATCAAAAGGACCATTCGAAGGAATCACAAAGGAAGGAGGACCGAGACCAACACGATGGACGGTGAGCGAGTTAGAGAGTAGACCCTTGAGCAGATGATGGCGGACCAACAAGTGCGGATAGATCAACTCATGCACCTTGTAGAGGCACTTGGTTAGGGAAATAATGGCGGTAACCGGATGCCGCAGGAGCGTACTACTCCCAATCTGACGCAGTAGCCCCAAGAGGTAGTCCTATCACCACTTTCTCAGGGGGGGTGATATTCGAGCTTAAATTTGGGGTAATCAATCTGCTGCCCGCATTTCATGGTTTGCCCGGGGAAGATCCAATTATGCATCTCACCAATTCCACGACATATGCATGACTACTAAGCCTGTCAATTTGTCGGAAAAGCAGATCATGATGAGAGCATTTGAGTTCACAATGAAGGATACAACCAGATCTTGGTACTACCCCCTTCCCATTGGGTCCATCGATAGCTAGGAGAAGCTTCATAAGGAGTTCTTGAATAGGTACTTCCCGGTGAAGAAGGCTGATGCGTTGAAGAGAGAGATTGTGCAGGTTGAGCAGCGAGTAGAGGAGTGTATGTATGACTACTTGGAGAGGTTCAAGGGGTTGTGTAATAGCTTCCCTTTTCATGGATACGAGGAGGATGATTTGGTACTTTTTCTTACTCAAGGGTTGTTGACTGTTGAGAGGATGATGATTAACGCTGCCTGCGGTGGAAGCATTCTTAATATGACCCTGGAGGATGCCATGGAGAAACTTCAAGATATGGAAGAGAGTACCAAAAGCTTTAGGAGAATCCTACACCAAAAGAACAGTGAGCGTTGTGAGTACAGAGGGTTCGGGTCTTGTGATTGAGTTAGCTGGAATGAAGAAGATGCTCGCTAGCCTACTACCAAAGAGCGGGCAGCAAATACCTAGAGTTGTTGAAGTGAACATTGTGGGTGGATATGGACCTCCATGCTTGTGGAATGACAACAACAAAACCAAAGGTATAAAGACCAGTCTGAACAACAACAAAAATGGAGACCTTGTGACCCACAATCAAATTTTGGAGACACATTGACCTCATTGACTAAGAATATCACCACCCACGTCCAGACCACAGAAACAAGCATAAAAAATCTCGAGGTGCAAATAGGTCAATTAGCGTAGACGGTATCCACTTTGGTTCATAATCAATCTAATTCACTACCATCTTAGACCGTGGTGAATCCAAGCCAGAACACAGCGTTAAGGATGTCAACGCAATGATATTGAGGAGTGGTCGAAACTCGGAGGAAACATCAGAGGAAGAAGAGTTGTATGCAGAGAATTCACCTTAGGCGCGACCACATCCTGACATGCGCGACCGTGATAAAGGACATGTGGATAGGCGCGACCGCGCACTCAGGACCGCGCAACTGCACATGGTGAAGGACACGACTATGAGTTTATGGAGGACATTTCGGAAATATTGGCGCGTCAGACCAGATCCGCGCGACCGCACCACCTCACCTGTAGAATGGCGCGACCGCTCCCCCTTCCAAGCGCTCGCACCACCTCTTCTGTGAGAAGGAGCTACCTCCAGTGCTGAACTTCGAGGAAGGTAATCCGGTTGATGATTAGGATGAGATAGATGATCCTCGAGGCGAATTCAAGCTCTGGCAGAGTAATTATGTACAACCCAACTTCCCACCACTTGATTCATAGAAACCCTCGACTCCCTTCCCCAAGGCATTGAGAGATACTAGGAAGCCGAAGAATGATAAGGAGTTGTTTGAGACATTCAACAAGTGCGCGGTGAACATTCCTCTACTAAAGCTAATCAAGAGCATTCTTCGGTACTCGAAAATATTAAAGGAGTTGTGCACAGTCAAGAGGAAGCAAAAGCTAAAATGAAACAACAAGGTCATGGTAGGTGAAAGTGTCTCAACCATCTTACAGAAGCTTATGCCCACCAAGTACAGTGATCCAGGTATAGTTACTATCCCATGTCTTATTGGTGATACTAATTTTGAGAAGGCTATGCTTGACCTAGGAGCTTCTATTAGTGTAGTTCCATACTCTCTGTGCAAGAACATAGGACTAGGACCTTTGCATGAAACTGGTATTTTAATTCAATTGGATGATGGGTCCAATGCTCATCCTAGGGGAGTAGTAGAGAATGTGCTAGTGATGGTCGATAGGTTAGTTTTTCCTACAAATTTTTATGTGCTAGATATGGAGCATGATAGGGGAGTTGCACCTGTACTTTTAGGTAGACCATTTATTAGAACTACAGGTGCTAACGTGGATTAAGGTAATGGGACTTTGTCTTTAGAGTTTGATGGGGTTGTTGTGAGGTTTAATTTGTTTGAGGAAACGGAGGATTCTATAGAAGACGTAGCTTGTTTTTTTGCTATTAGTGTGATTGATCTCATTGGGGGTGTTGATGATACTAAGGTGTGTTTGACCAATGGACCCCCGATACTGATTTTAAAGGGAGACAAGTTTCCCCCTCCTCCAATTATACAGGTACCGAGTGTCTTGACTACGTCAACTCCGGGACATTACATTGTGAATAAGAAGGGTTGGTATGACAAGGTGTTCAGGAAGAGAAAATGAGTTAAGCAATACTACGTGAGGAAAGATGAGCTGGCCCTCGAAGGGCCTAACAAGCCTAACACTGGGTGATCAAGAGCAAGAAGTCGGGCCTACGACTTTAACCAAAGGTGCTGTCCGGGAGGCATCCCGTTCCAAGAGGTAATTTTCCACTTCCATCTATCGTTTACCTTTGATCTTTATTTCACAATAGGGACATTATTACTTTAAGTGTGGGGGAGGGAATTATCTTAACTATCCTTGTTTTTGAAATTTTTGAGTCTTTTTGAATTTTTAGAGTCGGTTATCATCGATAGTTTACACATTTTCTAGTTTTATGTTGTTTTCGGATGAGGCAAGAGTAGTCCATTTACTTTGTTCAACTGGTTGAAGCCAACAGATGATTTGATACTAATACTTCTATCATGGTTCTTAATTATATTCTAGTTGTTTCATCTCTCTTGATCTTAATTGGTTACTGAATGTGATTTACCTATTTGGACTCATCATCTCGGTAATATAAGTCTATTCATATTGATAGGTTTGACTTGTCCGAGTTGGAGAGCCTTATCGTTAGGTATCAAATCAGTACATGACCTAGTTTGGATTGTCATTGTAGGGAGAGTTGATGGTGTGTCAAATATCGACCTTGAGTCAATGGTACTGCATGCTCCTATTTATTCCTGAGTTCATTGCTGCTTAATTATTAAATCTTG
>NW_027368932.1:0-46249 GCF_046119375.1 Phyllobates terribilis | reverse complement strand
ATGATAAAGAAGATTCAAAGAGAGTGAGATGCCAGCTCCTTTCATTCAGTCAGTAGCTTCAAACATTTCTGGTATATGAAAAACATGTTTTTCAATGGCAAAAATCAATGAATATTGTAAATGCACAAACAGTAATATCTCCACATTGCAAGGTGCAATTCTGAAATTTTTTGCTTTTTCCTGTTAATCCTAGCATGATAAAGAAGATTCAAAGAGAGTGAGATGCCAGCTCCTTTCATTCAGTCAGTAGCTTCAAACATTTCTGGTATATGAAAAACATGCTTTTCAATGGCAAAAATCAATGAATATTGTAAATGCACAAACAGTAATATCTCCACATTGCAAGGTGCAATTCTGAAATTTTTTGCTTTTTCCTGCTAATCCTAGCATGATAAAGAAGATTCAAAGAGAGTGAGATGCCAGCTCCTTTCATTCAGTCAGTAGCTTCAAACATTTCTGGTATATGAAAAACATGTTTTTCAATGGCAAAAATCAATGAATATTGTAAATGCACAAACAGTAATATCTCCACATTGCACGGTGCAATTCTGAAATTTTTAGCTTTTTCCTGTTAATCCTAGCATGATAAAGAAGATTCAAAGAGAGTGAGATGCCAGCTCCTTTCATTCAGTCAGTAGCTTCAAACATTTCTGGTATATGAAAAACATGTTTTTCAATGGCAAAAATCAATGAATATTGTAAATGCACAAACAGTAATATCTCCACATTGCACGGTGCAATTCTGAAATTTTTTGCTTTTTCCTGCTAATCCTAGCATGATAAAGAAGATTCAAAGAGAGTGAGATGCCAGCTCCTTTCATTCAGTCAGTAGCTTCAAACATTTCTGGTATATGAAAAACATGTTTTTCAATGGCAAAAATCAATGAATATTGTAAATGCACAAACAGTGATATCTCCACATTGCAAGGTGCAATTCTGAAATTTTTTGCTTTTTCCTGTTAATCCTAGCATGATAAAGAAGATTCAAAGAGAGTGAGATGCCAGCTCCTTTCATTCAGTCAGTAGCTTCAAACATTTCTGGTATATGAAAAACATGTTTTTCAATGGCAAAAATCAATGAATATTGTAAATGCACAAACAGTAATATCTCCACATTGCACGGTGCAATTCTGAAATTTTTAGCTTTTTCCTGTTAATCCTAGCATGATAAAGAAGATTCAAAGAGAGTGAGATGCCAGCTCCTTTCATTCAGTCAGTAGCTTCAAACATTTCTGGTATATGAAAAACATGTTTTTCAATGGCAAAAATCAATGAATATTGTAAATGCACAAACAGTAATATCTCCACATTGCAAGGTGCAATTCTGAAATTTTTTGCTTTTTCCTGTTAATCCTAGCATGATAAAGAAGATTCAAAGAGAGTGAGATGCCAGCTCCTTTCATTCAGTCAGTAGCTTCAAACATTTCTGGTATATGAAAAACATGTTTTTCAATGGCAAAAATCAATGAATATTGTAAATGCACAAACAGTAATATCTCCACATTGCAAGGTGCAATTCTGAAATTTTTTGCTTTTTCCTGCTAATCCTAGCATGATAAAGAAGATTCAAAGAGAGTGAGATGCCAGCTCCTTTCATTCAGTCAGTAGCTTCAAACATTTCTGGTATATGAAAAACGTTTTTCAATGGCAAAAATCAATGAATATTGTAAATGCACAAACAGTAATATCTCCACATTGCACGGTGCAATTCTGAAATTTTTAGCTTTTTCCTGTTAATCCTAGCATGATAAAGAAGATTCAAAGAGAGTGAGATGCCAGCTCCTTTCATTCAGTCAGTAGCTTCAAACATTTCTGGTATATGAAAAACATGTTTTTCAATGGCAAAAATCAATGAATATTGTAAATGCACAAACAGTAATATCTCCACATTGCAAGGTGCAATTCTGAAATTTTTTACTTTTTCCTGTTAATCCTAGCATGATAAAGAAGATTCAAAGAGAGTGAGATGCCAGCTCCTTTCATTGTCAGTAGCTTCAAACATTTCTGGTATATGAAAAACATGTTTTTCAATGGCAAAAATCAATGAATATTGTAAATGCACAAACAGTAATATCTCCACATTGCAAGGTGCAATTCTGAAATTTTTTGCTTTTTCCTGCTAATCCTAGCATGATAAAGAAGATTCAAAGAGAGTGAGATGCCAGCTCCTTTCATTCAGTCAGTAGCTTCAAACATTTCTGGTATATGAAAAACATGTTTTTCAATGGCAAAAATCAATGAATATTGTAAATGCACAAACAGTAATTTCTCCGCATTGCAAGGTGCAATTCTGAAATTTTTTGCTTTTTCCTGCTCCTCTTAGCATGATAAAGAAGATTCAAAGAGAGTGAGATGCCAGCTCCTTTCATTCAGTCAGTAGCTTCAATCATTTCTGGACGTTTTTCAATGGCAAAAATCAATGAATATTGTAAATGCACAAACAGTAATTCCGCATTGCAAGGTGCAATTCTGAAATTTTTTGCTTTTTCCTGCTCCTCTTAGCATGATAAAGAAGATTCAAAGAGAGTGAGATGCCAGCTCCTTTCATTCAGTCAGTAGCTTCAATCATTTCTGGACGTTTTTCAATGGCAAAAATCAATGAATATTGTAAATGCACAAACAGTAATTTCTCCGCATTGCAAGGTGCAATTCTGAAATTTTTTGCTTTTTCCTGCTCCTCTTAGTATGATAAAGAAGATTCAAAGAGAGTGAGATGCCAGCTCCTTTCATTCAGTCAGTAGCTTCAAACATTTCTGGTATATGAATAACATGATGTTTTTCAATGGCAAAAATCAATGAATATTGTAAATGCACAAACAGTAATTTCTCCGCATTGCAAGGTGCAATTCTGAAATTTTTTGCTTTTTCCTGCTCCTCTTAGCATGATAAAGAAGATTCAAAGAGAGTGAGATGCCAGCTCCTTTCATTCAGTCAGTAGCTTCAATCATTTCTGGTATATGAATAACATGATGTTTTTCAATGGCAAAAATTAATGAATATTGTAAATGCACAAACAGTAATTTCTCCGCATTGCAAGGTGCAATTCTGAAATTTTTTGCTTTTTCCTGCTCCTCTTAGCATGATAAAGAAGATTCAAAGAGAGTGAGATGCCAGCTCCTTTCATTCAGTCAGTAGCTTCAATCATTTCTGGACGTTTTTCAATGGCAAAAATCAATGAATATTGTAAATGCACAAACAGTAATTTCTCCGCATTGAAGGTGCAATTCTGAAATTTTTTGCTTTTTCCTGCTCCTCAGCATGATAAAGAAGATTCAAAGAGTGAGATGCCAGCTCCTTTCATTCAGTCAGTAGCTTCAAACATTTCTGGTATATGAAAAACATGTTTTTCAATGGCAAAAATCAATGAATATTGTAAATGCACAAACAGTAATATCTCCACATTGCACGGTGCAATTCTGAAATTTTTAGCTTTTTCCTGTTAATCCTAGCATGATAAAGAAGATTCAAAGAGAGTGAGATGCCAGCTCCTTTCATTCAGTCAGTAGCTTCAAACATTTCTGGTATATGAAAAACATGTTTTTCAATGGCAAAAATCAATGAATATTGTAAATGCACAAACAGTAATATCTCCACATTGCAAGGTGCAATTCTGAAATTTTTTGCTTTTTCCTGCTAATCCTAGCATGATAAAGAAGATTCAAAGAGAGTGAGATGCCAGCTCCTTTCATTCAGTCAGTAGCTTCAAACATTTCTGGTATATGAAAAACATGTTTTTCAATGGCAAAAATCAATGAATATTGTAAATGCACAAACAGTAATATCTCCACATTGCAAGGTGCAATTCTGAAATTTTTTGCTTTTTCCTGTTAATCCTAGCATGATAAAGAAGATTCAAAGAGAGTGAGATGCCAGCTCCTTTCATTCAGTCAGTAGCTTCAAACATTTCTGGTATATGAAAAACATGTTTTTCAATGGCAAAAATCAATGAATATTGTAAATGCACAAACAGTAATATCTCCACATTGCACGGTGCAATTCTGAAATTTTTAGCTTTTTCCTGTTAATCCTAGCATGATAAAGAAGATTCAAAGAGAGTGAGATGCCAGCTCCTTTCATTCAGTCAGTAGCTTCAAACATTTCTGGTATATGAAAAACATGTTTTTCAATGGCAAAAATCAATGAATATTGTAAATGCACAAACAGTAATATCTCCACATTGCAAGGTGCAATTCTGAAATTTTTTGCTTTTTCCTGCTAATCCTAGCATGATAAAGAAGATTCAAAGAGAGTGAGATGCCACCTCCTTTCATTCAGTCAGTAGCTTCAAACATTTCTGGTATATGAAAAACATGTTTTTCAATGGCAAAAATCAATGAATATTGTAAATGCACAAACAGTAATATCTCCACATTGCACGGTGCAATTCTGAAATTTTTAGCTTTTTCCTGTTAATCCTAGCATGATAAAGAAGATTCAAAGAGAGTGAGATGCCAGCTCCTTTCATTCAGTCAGTAGCTTCAAACATTTCTGGTATATGAAAAACATGTTTTTCAATGGCAAAAATCAATGAATATTGTAAATGCACAAACAGTAATATCTCCACATTGCAAGGTGCAATTCTGAAATTTTTTGCTTTTTCCTGTTAATCCTAGCATGATAAAGAAGATTCAAAGAGAGTGAGATGCCAGCTCCTTTCATTCAGTCAGTAGCTTCAAACATTTCTGGTATATGAAAAACATGTTTTTCAATGGCAAAAATCAATGAATATTGTAAATGCACAAACAGTAATATCTCCACATTGCACGGTGCAATTCTGAAATTTTTAGCTTTTTCCTGTTAATCCTAGCATGATAAAGAAGATTCAAAGAGAGTGAGATGCCAGCTCCTTTCATTCAGTCAGTAGCTTCAAACATTTCTGGTATATGAAAAACATGTTTTTCAATGGCAAAAATCAATGAATATTGTAAATGCACAAACAGTAATATCTCCACATTGCAAGGTGCAATTCTGAAATTTTTTGCTTTTTCCTGCTAATCCTAGCATGATAAAGAAGATTCAAAGAGAGTGAGATGCCAGCTCCTTTCATTCAGTCAGTAGCTTCAAACATTTCTGGTATATGAAAAACATGTTTTTCAATGGCAAAAATCAATGAATATTGTAAATGCACAAACAGTAATATCTCCACATTGCAAGGTGCAATTCTGAAATTTTTTGCTTTTTCCTGTTAATCCTAGCATGATAAAGAAGATTCAAAGAGAGTGAGATGCCAGCTCCTTTCATTCAGTCAGTAGCTTCAAACATTTCTGGTATATGAAAAACATGTTTTTCAATGGCAAAAATCAATGAATATTGTAAATGCACAAACAGTAATATCTCCACATTGCAAGGTGCAATTCTGAAATTTTTTGCTTTTTCCTGCTAATCCTAGCATGATAAAGAAGATTCAAAGAGAGTGAGATGCCAGCTCCTTTCATTCAGTCAGTAGCTTCAAACATTTCTGGTATATGAAAAACATGTTTTTCAATGGCAAAAATCAATGAATATTGTAAATGCACAAACAGTAATATCTCCACATTGCACGGTGCAATTCTGAAATTTTTAGCTTTTTCCTGTTAATCCTAGCATGATAAAGAAGATTCAAAGAGAGTGAGATGCCAGCTCCTTTCATTCAGTCAGTAGCTTCAAACATTTCTGGTATATGAAAAACATGTTTTTCAATGGCAAAAATCAATGAATATTGTAAATGCACAAACAGTAATATCTCCACATTGCAACGTGCAATTCTGAAATTTTTTGCTTTTTCCTGCTAATCCTAGCATGATAAAGAAGATTCAAAGAGAGTGAGATGCCAGCTCCTTTCATTCAGTCAGTAGCTTCAAACATTTCTGGTATATGAAAAACATGTTTTTCAATGGCAAAAATCAATGAATATTGTAAATGCACAAACAGTGATATCTCCACATTGCAAGGTGCAATTCTGAAATTTTTTGCTTTTTCCTGTTAATCCTAGCATGATAAAGAAGATTCAAAGACAGTGAGATGCCAGCTCCTTTCATTCAGTCAGTAGCTTCAAACATTTCTGGTATATGAAAAACATGTTTTTCAATGGCAAAAATCAATGAATATTGTAAATGCACAAACAGTAATATCTCCACATTGCACGGTGCAATTCTGAAATTTTTAGCTTTTTCCTGTTAATCCTAGCATGATAAAGAAGATTCAAAGAGAGTGAGATGCCAGCTCCTTTCATTCAGTCAGTAGCTTCAAACATTTCTGGTATATGAAAAACATGTTTTTCAATGGCAAAAATCAATGAATATTGTAAATGCACAAACAGTAATATCTCCACATTGCAAGGTGCAATTCTGAAATTTTTTGCTTTTTCCTGCTAATCCTAGCATGATAAAGAAGATTCAAAGAGAGTGAGATGCCAGCTCCTTTCATTCAGTCAGTAGCTTCAAACATTTCTGGTATATGAAAAACATGTTTTTCAATGGCAAAAATCAATGAATATTGTAAATGCACAAACAGTAATATCTCCACATTGCACGGTGCAATTCTGAAATTTTTAGCTTTTTCCTGTTAATCCTAGCATGATAAAGAAGATTCAAAGAGAGTGAGATGCCAGCTCCTTTCATTCAGTCAGTAGCTTCAAACATTTCTGGTATATGAAAAACATGTTTTTCAATGGCAAAAATCAATGAATATTGTAAATGCACAAACAGTAATATCTCCACATTGCAACGTGCAATTCTGAAATTTTTTGCTTTTTCCTGCTAATCCTAGCATGATAAAGAAGATTCAAAGAGAGTGAGATGCCAGCTCCTTTCATTCAGTCAGTAGCTTCAAACATTTCTGGTATATGAAAAACATGTTTTTCAATGGCAAAAATCAATGAATATTGTAAATGCACAAACAGTGATATCTCCACATTGCAAGGTGCAATTCTGAAATTTTTTGCTTTTTCCTGTTAATCCTAGCATGATAAAGAAGATTCAAAGACAGTGAGATGCCAGCTCCTTTCATTCAGTCAGTAGCTTCAAACATTTCTGGTATATGAAAAACATGTTTTTCAATGGCAAAAATCAATGAATATTGTAAATGCACAAACAGTAATATCTCCACATTGCACGGTGCAATTCTGAAATTTTTAGCTTTTTCCTGTTAATCCTAGCATGATAAAGAAGATTCAAAGAGAGTGAGATGCCAGCTCCTTTCATTCAGTCAGTAGCTTCAAACATTTCTGGTATATGAAAAACATGTTTTTCAATGGCAAAAATCAATGAATATTGTAAATGCACAAACAGTAATATCTCCACATTGCAAGGTGCAATTCTGAAATTTTTTGCTTTTTCCTGCTAATCCTAGCATGATAAAGAAGATTCAAAGAGAGTGAGATGCCAGCTCCTTTCATTCAGTCAGTAGCTTCAAACATTTCTGGTATATGAAAAACATGTTTTTCAATGGCAAAAATCAATGAATATTGTAAATGCACAAACAGTAATATCTCCACATTGCACGGTGCAATTCTGAAATTTTTAGCTTTTTCCTGTTAATCCTAGCATGATAAAGAAGATTCAAAGAGAGTGAGATGCCAGCTCCTTTCATTCAGTCAGTAGCTTCAAACATTTCTGGTATATGAAAAACATGTTTTTCAATGGCAAAAATCAATGAATATTGTAAATGCACAAACAGTAATATCTCCACATTGCAAGGTGCAATTCTGAAATTTTTTGCTTTTTCCTGCTAATCCTAGCATGATAAAGAAGATTCAAAGAGAGTGAGATGCCAGCTCCTTTCATTCAGTCAGTAGCTTCAAACATTTCTGGTATATGAAAAACATGTTTTTCAATGGCAAAAATCAATGAATATTGTAAATGCACAAACAGTAATATCTCCACATTGCACGGTGCAATTCTGAAATTTTTAGCTTTTTCCTGTTAATCCTAGCATGATAAAGAAGATTCAAAGAGAGTGAGATGCCAGCTCCTTTCATTCAGTCAGTAGCTTCAAACATTTCTGGTATATGAAAAACATGTTTTTCAATGGCAAAAATCAATGAATATTGTAAATGCACAAACAGTAATATCTCCACATTGCAAGGTGCAATTCTGAAATTTTTTGCTTTTTCCTGCTAATCCTAGCATGATAAAGAAGATTCAAAGAGAGTGAGATGCCAGCTCCTTTCATTCAGTCAGTAGCTTCAAACATTTCTGGTATATGAAAAACATGTTTTTCAATGGCAAAAATCAATGAATATTGTAAATGCACAAACAGTAATATCTCCACATTGCAAGGTGCAATTCTGAAATTTTTTGCTTTTTCCTGCTAATCCTAGCATGATAAAGAAGATTCAAAGAGAGTGAGATGCCAGCTCCTTTCATTCAGTCAGTAGCTTCAAACATTTCTGGTATATGAAAAACATGTTTTTCAATGGCAAAAATCAATGAATATTGTAAATGCACAAACAGTAATATCTCCACATTGCACGGTGCAATTCTGAAATTTTTAGCTTTTTCCTGTTAATCCTAGCATGATAAAGAAGATTCAAAGAGAGTGAGATGCCAGCTCCTTTCATTCAGTCAGTAGCTTCAAACATTTCTGGTATATGAAAAACATGTTTTTCAATGGCAAAAATCAATGAATATTGTAAATGCACAAACAGTAATATCTCCACATTGCAAGGTGCAATTCTGAAATTTTTTGCTTTTTCCTGCTAATCCTAGCATGATAAAGAAGATTCAAAGAGAGTGAGATGCCAGCTCCTTTCATTCAGTCAGTAGCTTCAAACATTTCTGGTATATGAAAAACATGTTTTTCAATGGCAAAAATCAATGAATATTGTAAATGCACAAACAGTAATATCTCCACATTGCAAGGTGCAATTCTGAAATTTTTTGCTTTTTCCTGTTAATCCTAGCATGATAAAGAAGATTCAAAGAGAGTGAGATGCCAGCTCCTTTCATTCAGTCAGTAGCTTCAAACATTTCTGGTATATGAAAAACATGTTTTTCAATGGCAAAAATCAATGAATATTGTAAATGCACAAACAGTAATATCTCCACATTGCACGGTGCAATTCTGAAATTTTTAGCTTTTTCCTGTTAATCCTAGCATGATAAAGAAGATTCAAAGAGAGTGAGATGCCAGCTCCTTTCATTCAGTCAGTAGCTTCAAACATTTCTGGTATATGAAAAACATGTTTTTCAATGGCAAAAATCAATGAATATTGTAAATGCACAAACAGTAATATCTCCACATTGCAAGGTGCAATTCTGAAATTTTTTGCTTTTTCCTGCTAATCCTAGCATGATAAAGAAGATTCAAAGAGAGTGAGATGCCAGCTCCTTTCATTCAGTCAGTAGCTTCAAACATTTCTGGTATATGAAAAACATGTTTTTCAATGGCAAAAATCAATGAATATTGTAAATGCACAAACAGTAATATCTCCACATTGCACGGTGCAATTCTGAAATTTTTAGCTTTTTCCTGTTAATCCTAGCATGATAAAGAAGATTCAAAGAGAGTGAGATGCCAGCTCCTTTCATTCAGTCAGTAGCTTCAAACATTTCTGGTATATGAAAAACATGTTTTTCAATGGCAAAAATCAATGAATATTGTAAATGCACAAACAGTAATATCTCCACATTGCAAGGTGCAATTCTGAAATTTTTAGCTTTTTCCTGTTAATCCTAGCATGATAAAGAAGATTCAAAGAGAGTGAGATGCCAGCTCCTTTCATTCAGTCAGTAGCTTCAAACATTTCTGGTATATGAAAAACATGTTTTTCAATGGCAAAAATCAATGAATATTGTAAATGCACAAACAGTAATATCTCCACATTGCAAGGTGCAATTCTGAAATTTTTTGCTTTTTCCTGTTAATCCTAGCATGATAAAGAAGATTCAAAGAGAGTGAGATGCCAGCTCCTTTCATTCAGTCAGTAGCTTCAAACATTTCTGGTATATGAAAAACATGTTTTTCAATGGCAAAAATCAATGAATATTGTAAATGCACAAACAGTAATATCTCCACATTGCAAGGTGCAATTCTGAAATTTTTTGCTTTTTCCTGCTAATCCTAGCATGATAAAGAAGATTCAAAGAGAGTGAGATGCCAGCTCCTTTCATTCAGTCAGTAGCTTCAAACATTTCTGGTATATGAAAAACGTTTTTCAATGGCAAAAATCAATGAATATTGTAAATGCACAAACAGTAATATCTCCACATTGCACGGTGCAATTCTGAAATTTTTAGCTTTTTCCTGTTAATCCTAGCATGATAAAGAAGATTCAAAGAGAGTGAGATGCCAGCTCCTTTCATTCAGTCAGTAGCTTCAAACATTTCTGGTATATGAAAAACATGTTTTTCAATGGCAAAAATCAATGAATATTGTAAATGCACAAACAGTAATATCTCCACATTGCAAGGTGCAATTCTGAAATTTTTTACTTTTTCCTGTTAATCCTAGCATGATAAAGAAGATTCAAAGAGAGTGAGATGCCAGCTCCTTTCATTGTCAGTAGCTTCAAACATTTCTGGTATATGAAAAACATGTTTTTCAATGGCAAAAATCAATGAATATTGTAAATGCACAAACAGTAATATCTCCACATTGCAAGGTGCAATTCTGAAATTTTTTGCTTTTTCCTGCTAATCCTAGCATGATAAAGAAGATTCAAAGAGAGTGAGATGCCAGCTCCTTTCATTCAGTCAGTAGCTTCAAACATTTCTGGTATATGAAAAACATGTTTTTCAATGGCAAAAATCAATGAATATTGTAAATGCACAAACAGTAATTTCTCCGCATTGCAAGGTGCAATTCTGAAATTTTTTGCTTTTTCCTGCTCCTCTTAGCATGATAAAGAAGATTCAAAGAGAGTGAGATGCCAGCTCCTTTCATTCAGTCAGTAGCTTCAATCATTTCTGGACGTTTTTCAATGGCAAAAATCAATGAATATTGTAAATGCACAAACAGTAATTCCGCATTGCAAGGTGCAATTCTGAAATTTTTTGCTTTTTCCTGCTCCTCTTAGCATGATAAAGAAGATTCAAAGAGAGTGAGATGCCAGCTCCTTTCATTCAGTCAGTAGCTTCAATCATTTCTGGACGTTTTTCAATGGCAAAAATCAATGAATATTGTAAATGCACAAACAGTAATTTCTCCGCATTGCAAGGTGCAATTCTGAAATTTTTTGCTTTTTCCTGCTCCTCTTAGTATGATAAAGAAGATTCAAAGAGAGTGAGATGCCAGCTCCTTTCATTCAGTCAGTAGCTTCAAACATTTCTGGTATATGAATAACATGATGTTTTTCAATGGCAAAAATCAATGAATATTGTAAATGCACAAACAGTAATTTCTCCGCATTGCAAGGTGCAATTCTGAAATTTTTTGCTTTTTCCTGCTCCTCTTAGCATGATAAAGAAGATTCAAAGAGAGTGAGATGCCAGCTCCTTTCATTCAGTCAGTAGCTTCAATCATTTCTGGTATATGAATAACATGATGTTTTTCAATGGCAAAAATTAATGAATATTGTAAATGCACAAACAGTAATTTCTCCGCATTGCAAGGTGCAATTCTGAAATTTTTTGCTTTTTCCTGCTCCTCTTAGCATGATAAAGAAGATTCAAAGAGAGTGAGATGCCAGCTCCTTTCATTCAGTCAGTAGCTTCAATCATTTCTGGACGTTTTTCAATGGCAAAAATCAATGAATATTGTAAATGCACAAACAGTAATTTCTCCGCATTGAAGGTGCAATTCTGAAATTTTTTGCTTTTTCCTGCTCCTCAGCATGATAAAGAAGATTCAAAGAGTGAGATGCCAGCTCCTTTCATTCAGTCAGTAGCTTCAAACATTTCTGGTATATGAAAAACATGTTTTTCAATGGCAAAAATCAATGAATATTGTAAATGCACAAACAGTAATATCTCCACATTGCACGGTGCAATTCTGAAATTTTTAGCTTTTTCCTGTTAATCCTAGCATGATAAAGAAGATTCAAAGAGAGTGAGATGCCAGCTCCTTTCATTCAGTCAGTAGCTTCAAACATTTCTGGTATATGAAAAACATGTTTTTCAATGGCAAAAATCAATGAATATTGTAAATGCACAAACAGTAATATCTCCACATTGCAAGGTGCAATTCTGAAATTTTTTGCTTTTTCCTGCTAATCCTAGCATGATAAAGAAGATTCAAAGAGAGTGAGATGCCAGCTCCTTTCATTCAGTCAGTAGCTTCAAACATTTCTGGTATATGAAAAACATGTTTTTCAATGGCAAAAATCAATGAATATTGTAAATGCACAAACAGTAATATCTCCACATTGCAAGGTGCAATTCTGAAATTTTTTGCTTTTTCCTGTTAATCCTAGCATGATAAAGAAGATTCAAAGAGAGTGAGATGCCAGCTCCTTTCATTCAGTCAGTAGCTTCAAACATTTCTGGTATATGAAAAACATGTTTTTCAATGGCAAAAATCAATGAATATTGTAAATGCACAAACAGTAATATCTCCACATTGCACGGTGCAATTCTGAAATTTTTAGCTTTTTCCTGTTAATCCTAGCATGATAAAGAAGATTCAAAGAGAGTGAGATGCCAGCTCCTTTCATTCAGTCAGTAGCTTCAAACATTTCTGGTATATGAAAAACATGTTTTTCAATGGCAAAAATCAATGAATATTGTAAATGCACAAACAGTAATATCTCCACATTGCAAGGTGCAATTCTGAAATTTTTTGCTTTTTCCTGCTAATCCTAGCATGATAAAGAAGATTCAAAGAGAGTGAGATGCCACCTCCTTTCATTCAGTCAGTAGCTTCAAACATTTCTGGTATATGAAAAACATGTTTTTCAATGGCAAAAATCAATGAATATTGTAAATGCACAAACAGTAATATCTCCACATTGCACGGTGCAATTCTGAAATTTTTAGCTTTTTCCTGTTAATCCTAGCATGATAAAGAAGATTCAAAGAGAGTGAGATGCCAGCTCCTTTCATTCAGTCAGTAGCTTCAAACATTTCTGGTATATGAAAAACATGTTTTTCAATGGCAAAAATCAATGAATATTGTAAATGCACAAACAGTAATATCTCCACATTGCAAGGTGCAATTCTGAAATTTTTTGCTTTTTCCTGTTAATCCTAGCATGATAAAGAAGATTCAAAGAGAGTGAGATGCCAGCTCCTTTCATTCAGTCAGTAGCTTCAAACATTTCTGGTATATGAAAAACATGTTTTTCAATGGCAAAAATCAATGAATATTGTAAATGCACAAACAGTAATATCTCCACATTGCACGGTGCAATTCTGAAATTTTTAGCTTTTTCCTGTTAATCCTAGCATGATAAAGAAGATTCAAAGAGAGTGAGATGCCAGCTCCTTTCATTCAGTCAGTAGCTTCAAACATTTCTGGTATATGAAAAACATGTTTTTCAATGGCAAAAATCAATGAATATTGTAAATGCACAAACAGTAATATCTCCACATTGCAAGGTGCAATTCTGAAATTTTTTGCTTTTTCCTGCTAATCCTAGCATGATAAAGAAGATTCAAAGAGAGTGAGATGCCAGCTCCTTTCATTCAGTCAGTAGCTTCAAACATTTCTGGTATATGAAAAACATGTTTTTCAATGGCAAAAATCAATGAATATTGTAAATGCACAAACAGTAATATCTCCACATTGCAAGGTGCAATTCTGAAATTTTTTGCTTTTTCCTGTTAATCCTAGCATGATAAAGAAGATTCAAAGAGAGTGAGATGCCAGCTCCTTTCATTCAGTCAGTAGCTTCAAACATTTCTGGTATATGAAAAACATGTTTTTCAATGGCAAAAATCAATGAATATTGTAAATGCACAAACAGTAATATCTCCACATTGCAAGGTGTAATTCTGAAATTTTTTGCTTTTTCCTGCTAATCCTAGCATGATAAAGAAGATTCAAAGAGAGTGAGATGCCAGCTCCTTTCATTCAGTCAGTAGCTTCAAACATTTCTGGTATATGAAAAACATGTTTTTCAATGGCAAAAATCAATGAATATTGTAAATGCACAAACAGTAATATCTCCACATTGCACGGTGCAATTCTGAAATTTTTAGCTTTTTCCTGTTAATCCTAGCATGATAAAGAAGATTCAAAGAGAGTGAGATGCCAGCTCCTTTCATTCAGTCAGTAGCTTCAAACATTTCTGGTATATGAAAAACATGTTTTTCAATGGCAAAAATCAATGAATATTGTAAATGCACAAACAGTAATATCTCCACATTGCAACGTGCAATTCTGAAATTTTTTGCTTTTTCCTGCTAATCCTAGCATGATAAAGAAGATTCAAAGAGAGTGAGATGCCAGCTCCTTTCATTCAGTCAGTAGCTTCAAACATTTCTGGTATATGAAAAACATGTTTTTCAATGGCAAAAATCAATGAATATTGTAAATGCACAAACAGTGATATCTCCACATTGCAAGGTGCAATTCTGAAATTTTTTGCTTTTTCCTGTTAATCCTAGCATGATAAAGAAGATTCAAAGACAGTGAGATGCCAGCTCCTTTCATTCAGTCAGTAGCTTCAAACATTTCTGGTATATGCAAAACATGTTTTTCAATGGCAAAAATCAATGAATATTGTAAATGCACAAACAGTAATATCTCCACATTGCACGGTGCAATTCTGAAATTTTTAGCTTTTTCCTGTTAATCCTAGCATGATAAAGAAGATTCAAAGAGAGTGAGATGCCAGCTCCTTTCATTCAGTCAGTAGCTTCAAACATTTCTGGTATATGAAAAACATGTTTTTCAATGGCAAAAATCAATGAATATTGTAAATGCACAAACAGTAATATCTCCACATTGCAAGGTGCAATTCTGAAATTTTTTGCTTTTTCCTGCTAATCCTAGCATGATAAAGAAGATTCAAAGAGAGTGAGATGCCAGCTCCTTTCATTCAGTCAGTAGCTTCAAACATTTCTGGTATATGAAAAACATGTTTTTCAATGGCAAAAATCAATGAATATTGTAAATGCACAAACAGTAATATCTCCACATTGCACGGTGCAATTCTGAAATTTTTAGCTTTTTCCTGTTAATCCTAGCATGATAAAGAAGATTCAAAGAGAGTGAGATGCCAGCTCCTTTCATTCAGTCAGTAGCTTCAAACATTTCTGGTATATGAAAAACATGTTTTTCAATGGCAAAAATCAATGAATATTGTAAATGCACAAACAGTAATATCTCCACATTGCAAGGTGCAATTCTGAAATTTTTTGCTTTTTCCTGCTAATCCTAGCATGATAAAGAAGATTCAAAGAGAGTGAGATGCCAGCTCCTTTCATTCAGTCAGTAGCTTCAAACATTTCTGGTATATGAAAAACATGTTTTTCAATGGCAAAAATCAATGAATATTGTAAATGCACAAACAGTAATATCTCCACATTGCAAGGTGCAATTCTGAAATTTTTTGCTTTTTCCTGTTAATCCTAGCATGATAAAGAAGATTCAAAGAGAGTGAGATGCCAGCTCCTTTCATTCAGTCAGTAGCTTCAAACATTTCTGGTATATGAAAAACATGCTTTTCAATGGCAAAAATCAATGAATATTGTAAATGCACAAACAGTAATATCTCCACATTGCAAGGTGCAATTCTGAAATTTTTTGCTTTTTCCTGCTAATCCTAGCATGATAAAGAAGATTCAAAGAGAGTGAGATGCCAGCTCCTTTCATTCAGTCAGTAGCTTCAAACATTTCTGGTATATGAAAAACATGTTTTTCAATGGCAAAAATCAATGAATATTGTAAATGCACAAACAGTAATATCTCCACATTGCACGGTGCAATTCTGAAATTTTTAGCTTTTTCCTGTTAATCCTAGCATGATAAAGAAGATTCAAAGAGAGTGAGATGCCAGCTCCTTTCATTCAGTCAGTAGCTTCAAACATTTCTGGTATATGAAAAACATGTTTTTCAATGGCAAAAATCAATGAATATTGTAAATGCACAAACAGTAATATCTCCACATTGCAACGTGCAATTCTGAAATTTTTTGCTTTTTCCTGCTAATCCTAGCATGATAAAGAAGATTCAAAGAGAGTGAGATGCCAGCTCCTTTCATTCAGTCAGTAGCTTCAAACATTTCTGGTATATGAAAAACATGTTTTTCAATGGCAAAAATCAATGAATATTGTAAATGCACAAACAGTAATATCTCCACATTGCACGGTGCAATTCTGAAATTTTTAGCTTTTTCCTGTTAATCCTAGCATGATAAAGAAGATTCAAAGAGAGTGAGATGCCAGCTCCTTTCATTCAGTCAGTAGCTTCAAAGATTTCTGGTATATGAAAAACATGTTTTTCAATGGCAAAAATCAATGAATATTGTAAATGCACAAACAGTAATATCTCCACATTGCAAGGTGCAATTCTGAAATTTTTTGCTTTTTCCTGCTAATCCTAGCATGATAAAGAAGATTCAAAGAGAGTGAGATGCCAGCTCCTTTCATTCAGTCAGTAGCTTCAAACATTTCTGGTATATGAAAAACATGTTTTTCAATGGCAAAAATCAATGAATATTGTAAATGCACAAACAGTAATATCTCCACATTGCAAGGTGCAATTCTGAAATTTTTTGCTTTTTCCTGTTAATCCTAGCATGATAAAGAAGATTCAAAGAGAGTGAGATGCCAGCTCCTTTCATTCAGTCAGTAGCTTCAAACATTTCTGGTATATGAAAAACATGTTTTTCAATGGCAAAAATCAATGAATATTGTAAATGCACAAACAGTAATATCTCCACATTGCACGGTGCAATTCTGAAATTTTTAGCTTTTTCCTGTTAATCCTAGCATGATAAAGAAGATTCAAAGAGAGTGAGATGCCAGCTCCTTTCATTCAGTCAGTAGCTTCAAACATTTCTGGTATATGAAAAACATGTTTTTCAATGGCAAAAATCAATGAATATTGTAAATGCACAAACAGTAATATCTCCACATTGCAAGGTGCAATTCTGAAATTTTTTGCTTTTTCCTGCTAATCCTAGCATGATAAAGAAGATTCAAAGAGAGTGAGATGCCAGCTCCTTTCATTCAGTCAGTAGCTTCAAACATTTCTGGTATATGAAAAACATGTTTTTCAATGGCAAAAATCAATGAATATTGTAAATGCACAAACAGTAATATCTCCACATTGCACGGTGCAATTCTGAAATTTTTAGCTTTTTCCTGTTAATCCTAGCATGATAAAGAAGATTCAAAGAGAGTGAGATGCCAGCTCCTTTCATTCAGTCAGTAGCTTCAAACATTTCTGGTATATGAAAAACATGTTTTTCAATGGCAAAAATCAATGAATATTGTAAATGCACAAACAGTAATATCTCCACATTGCAAGGTGCAATTCTGAAATTTTTTGCTTTTTCCTGTTAATCCTAGCATGATAAAGAAGATTCAAAGAGAGTGAGATGCCAGCTCCTTTCATTCAGTCAGTAGCTTCAAACATTTCTGGTATATGAAAAACATGTTTTTCAATGGCAAAAATCAATGAATATTGTAAATGCACAAACAGTAATATCTCCACATTGCAAGGTGCAATTCTGAAATTTTTTGCTTTTTCCTGCTAATCCTAGCATGATAAAGAAGATTCAAAGAGAGTGAGATGCCAGCTCCTTTCATTCAGTCAGTAGCTTCAAACATTTCTGGTATATGAAAAACATGTTTTTCAATGGCAAAAATCAATGAATATTGTAAATGCACAAACAGTAATATCTCCACATTGCACGGTGCAATTCTGAAATTTTTAGCTTTTTCCTGTTAATCCTAGCATGATAAAGAAGATTCAAAGAGAGTGAGATGCCAGCTCCTTTCATTCAGTCAGTAGCTTCAAACATTTCTGGTATATGAAAAACATGTTTTTCAATGGCAAAAATCAATGAATATTGTAAATGCACAAACAGTAATATCTCCACATTGCAAGGTGCAATTCTGAAATTTTTTGCTTTTTCCTGCTAATCCTAGCATGATAAAGAAGATTCAAAGAGAGTGAGATGCCAGCTCCTTTCATTCAGTCAGTAGCTTCAAACATTTCTGGTATATGAAAAACATGTTTTTCAATGGCAAAAATCAATGAATATTGTAAATGCACAAACAGTAATATCTCCACATTGCAAGGTGCAATTCTGAAATTTTTTGCTTTTTCCTGTTAATCCTAGCATGATAAAGAAGATTCAAAGAGAGTGAGATGCCAGCTCCTTTCATTCAGTCAGTAGCTTCAAACATTTCTGGTATATGAAAAACATGCTTTTCAATGGCAAAAATCAATGAATATTGTAAATGCACAAACAGTAATATCTCCACATTGCAAGGTGCAATTCTGAAATTTTTTGCTTTTTCCTGCTAATCCTAGCATGATAAAGAAGATTCAAAGAGAGTGAGATGCCAGCTCCTTTCATTCAGTCAGTAGCTTCAAACATTTCTGGTATATGAAAAACATGTTTTTCAATGGCAAAAATCAATGAATATTGTAAATGCACAAACAGTAATATCTCCACATTGCAAGGTGCAATTCTGAAATTTTTAGCTTTTTCCTGTTAATCCTAGCATGATAAAGAAGATTCAAAGAGAGTGAGATGCCAGCTCCTTTCATTCAGTCAGTAGCTTCAAACATTTCTGGTATATGAAAAACATGTTTTTCAATGGCAAAAATCAATGAATATTGTAAATGCACAAACAGTAATATCTCCACATTGCAAGGTGCAATTCTGAAATTTTTTGCTTTTTCCTGCTAATCCTAGCATGATAAAGAAGATTCAAAGAGAGTGAGATGCCAGCTCCTTTCATTCAGTCAGTAGCTTCAAACATTTCTGGTATATGAAAAACGTTTTTCAATGGCAAAAATCAATGAATATTGTAAATGCACAAACAGTAATATCTCCACATTGCACGGTGCAATTCTGAAATTTTTAGCTTTTTCCTGTTAATCCTAGCATGATAAAGAAGATTCAAAGAGAGTGAGATGCCAGCTCCTTTCATTCAGTCAGTAGCTTCAAACATTTCTGGTATATGAAAAACATGTTTTTCAATGGCAAAAATCAATGAATATTGTAAATGCACAAACAGTAATATCTCCACATTGCAAGGTGCAATTCTGAAATTTTTTACTTTTTCCTGTTAATCCTAGCATGATAAAGAATATTCAAAGAGAGTGAGATGCCAGCTCCTTTCATTGTCAGTAGCTTCAAACATTTCTGGTATATGAAAAACATGTTTTTCAATGGCAAAAATCAATGAATATTGTAAATGCACAAACAGTAATATCTCCACATTGCAAGGTGCAATTCTGAAATTTTTTACTTTTTCCTGTTAATCCTAGCATGATAAAGAAGATTCAAAGAGAGTGAGATGCCAGCTCCTTTCATTGTCAGTAGCTTCAAACATTTCTGGTATATGAAAAACATGTTTTTCAATGGCAAAAATCAATGAATATTGTAAATGCACAAACAGTAATATCTCCACATTGCAAGGTGCAATTCTGAAATTTTTTGCTTTTTCCTGCTAATCCTAGCATGATAAAGAAGATTCAAAGAGAGTGAGATGCCAGCTCCTTTCATTCAGTCAGTAGCTTCAAACATTTCTGGTATATGAAAAACATGTTTTTCAATGGCAAAAATCAATGAATATTGTAAATGCACAAACAGTAATTTCTCCGCATTGCAAGGTGCAATTCTGAAATTTTTTGCTTTTTCCTGCTCCTCTTAGCATGATAAAGAAGATTCAAAGAGAGTGAGATGCCAGCTCCTTTCATTCAGTCAGTAGCTTCAATCATTTCTGGACGTTTTTCAATGGCAAAAATCAATGAATATTGTAAATGCACAAACAGTAATTCCGCATTGCAAGGTGCAATTCTGAAATTTTTTGCTTTTTCCTGCTCCTCTTAGCATGATAAAGAAGATTCAAAGAGAGTGAGATGCCAGCTCCTTTCATTCAGTCAGTAGCTTCAATCATTTCTGGACGTTTTTCAATGGCAAAAATCAATGAATATTGTAAATGCACAAACAGTAATTTCTCCGCATTGCAAGGTGCAATTCTGAAATTTTTTGCTTTTTCCTGCTCCTCTTAGTATGATAAAGAAGATTCAAAGAGAGTGAGATGCCAGCTCCTTTCATTCAGTCAGTAGCTTCAAACATTTCTGGTATATGAATAACATGATGTTTTTCAATGGCAAAAATCAATGAATATTGTAAATGCACAAACAGTAATTTCTCCGCATTGCAAGGTGCAATTCTGAAATTTTTTGCTTTTTCCTGCTCCTCTTAGCATGATAAAGAAGATTCAAAGAGAGTGAGATGCCAGCTCCTTTCATTCAGTCAGTAGCTTCAATCATTTCTGGTATATGAATAACATGATGTTTTTCAATGGCAAAAATTAATGAATATTGTAAATGCACAAACAGTAATTTCTCCGCATTGCAAGGTGCAATTCTGAAATTTTTTGCTTTTTCCTGCTCCTCTTAGCATGATAAAGAAGATTCAAAGAGAGTGAGATGCCAGCTCCTTTCATTCAGTCAGTAGCTTCAATCATTTCTGGACGTTTTTCAATGGCAAAAATCAATGAATATTGTAAATGCACAAACAGTAATTTCTCCGCATTGAAGGTGCAATTCTGAAATTTTTTGCTTTTTCCTGCTCCTCAGCATGATAAAGAAGATTCAAAGAGTGAGATGCCAGCTCCTTTCATTCAGTCAGTAGCTTCAAACATTTCTGGTATATGAAAAACATGTTTTTCAATGGCAAAAATCAATGAATATTGTAAATGCGCAAACAGTAATATCTCCACATTGCACGGTGCAATTCTGAAATTTTTAGCTTTTTCCTGTTAATCCTAGCATGATAAAGAAGATTCAAAGAGAGTGAGATGCCAGCTCCTTTCATTCAGTCAGTAGCTTCAAACATTTCTGGTATATGAAAAACATGTTTTTCAATGGCAAAAATCAATGAATATTGTAAATGCACAAACAGTAATATCTCCACATTGCAAGGTGCAATTCTGAAATTTTTTGCTTTTTCCTGCTAATCCTAGCATGATAAAGAAGATTCAAAGAGAGTGAGATGCCAGCTCCTTTCATTCAGTCAGTAGCTTCAAACATTTCTGGTATATGAAAAACATGTTTTTCAATGGCAAAAATCAATGAATATTGTAAATGCACAAACAGTAATATCTCCACATTGCAAGGTGCAATTCTGAAATTTTTTGCTTTTTCCTGTTAATCCTAGCATGATAAAGAAGATTCAAAGAGAGTGAGATGCCAGCTCCTTTCATTCAGTCAGTAGCTTCAAACATTTCTGGTATATGAAAAACATGTTTTTCAATGGCAAAAATCAATGAATATTGTAAATGCACAAACAGTAATATCTCCACATTGCACGGTGCAATTCTGAAATTTTTAGCTTTTTCCTGTTAATCCTAGCATGATAAAGAAGATTCAAAGAGAGTGAGATGCCAGCTCCTTTCATTCAGTCAGTAGCTTCAAACATTTCTGGTATATGAAAAACATGTTTTTCAATGGCAAAAATCAATGAATATTGTAAATGCACAAACAGTAATATCTCCACATTGCAAGGTGCAATTCTGAAATTTTTTGCTTTTTCCTGCTAATCCTAGCATGATAAAGAAGATTCAAAGAGAGTGAGATGCCACCTCCTTTCATTCAGTCAGTAGCTTCAAACATTTCTGGTATATGAAAAACATGTTTTTCAATGGCAAAAATCAATGAATATTGTAAATGCACAAACAGTAATATCTCCACATTGCACGGTGCAATTCTGAAATTTTTAGCTTTTTCCTGTTAATCCTAGCATGATAAAGAAGATTCAAAGAGAGTGAGATGCCAGCTCCTTTCATTCAGTCAGTAGCTTCAAACATTTCTGGTATATGAAAAACATGTTTTTCAATGGCAAAAATCAATGAATATTGTAAATGCACAAACAGTAATATCTCCACATTGCAAGGTGCAATTCTGAAATTTTTTGCTTTTTCCTGTTAATCCTAGCATGATAAAGAAGATTCAAAGAGAGTGAGATGCCAGCTCCTTTCATTCAGTCAGTAGCTTCAAACATTTCTGGTATATGAAAAACATGTTTTTCAATGGCAAAAATCAATGAATATTGTAAATGCACAAACAGTAATATCTCCACATTGCACGGTGCAATTCTGAAATTTTTAGCTTTTTCCTGTTAATCCTAGCATGATAAAGAAGATTCAAAGAGAGTGAGATGCCAGCTCCTTTCATTCAGTCAGTAGCTTCAAACATTTCTGGTATATGAAAAACATGTTTTTCAATGGCAAAAATCAATGAATATTGTAAATGCACAAACAGTAATATCTCCACATTGCAAGGTGTAATTCTGAAATTTTTTGCTTTTTCCTGCTAATCCTAGCATGATAAAGAAGATTCAAAGAGAGTGAGATGCCAGCTCCTTTCATTCAGTCAGTAGCTTCAAACATTTCTGGTATATGAAAAACATGTTTTTCAATGGCAAAAATCAATGAATATTGTAAATGCACAAACAGTAATATCTCCACATTGCACGGTGCAATTCTGAAATTTTTAGCTTTTTCCTGTTAATCCTAGCATGATAAAGAAGATTCAAAGAGAGTGAGATGCCAGCTCCTTTCATTCAGTCAGTAGCTTCAAACATTTCTGGTATATGAAAAACATGTTTTTCAATGGCAAAAATCAATGAATATTGTAAATGCACAAACAGTAATATCTCCACATTGCAACGTGCAATTCTGAAATTTTTTGCTTTTTCCTGCTAATCCTAGCATGATAAAGAAGATTCAAAGAGAGTGAGATGCCAGCTCCTTTCATTCAGTCAGTAGCTTCAAACATTTCTGGTATATGAAAAACATGTTTTTCAATGGCAAAAATCAATGAATATTGTAAATGCACAAACAGTGATATCTCCACATTGCAAGGTGCAATTCTGAAATTTTTTGCTTTTTCCTGTTAATCCTAGCATGATAAAGAAGATTCAAAGACAGTGAGATGCCAGCTCCTTTCATTCAGTCAGTAGCTTCAAACATTTCTGGTATATGAAAAACATGTTTTTCAATGGCAAAAATCAATGAATATTGTAAATGCACAAACAGTAATATCTCCACATTGCACGGTGCAATTCTGAAATTTTTAGCTTTTTCCTGTTAATCCTAGCATGATAAAGAAGATTCAAAGAGAGTGAGATGCCAGCTCCTTTCATTCAGTCAGTAGCTTCAAACATTTCTGGTATATGAAAAACATGTTTTTCAATGGCAAAAATCAATGAATATTGTAAATGCACAAACAGTAATATCTCCACATTGCAAGGTGCAATTCTGAAATTTTTTGCTTTTTCCTGCTAATCCTAGCATGATAAAGAAGATTCAAAGAGAGTGAGATGCCAGCTCCTTTCATTCAGTCAGTAGCTTCAAACATTTCTGGTATATGAAAAACATGTTTTTCAATGGCAAAAATCAATGAATATTGTAAATGCACAAACAGTAATATCTCCACATTGCACGGTGCAATTCTGAAAATTTTAGCTTTTTCCTGTTAATCCTAGCATGATAAAGAAGATTCAAAGAGAGTGAGATGCCAGCTCCTTTCATTCAGTCAGTAGCTTCAAACATTTCTGGTATATGAAAAACATGTTTTTCAATGGCAAAAATCAATGAATATTGTAAATGCACAAACAGTAATATCTCCACATTGCAAGGTGCAATTCTGAAATTTTTTGCTTTTTCCTGCTAATCCTAGCATGATAAAGAAGATTCAAAGAGAGTGAGATGCCAGCTCCTTTCATTCAGTCAGTAGCTTCAAACATTTCTGGTATATGAAAAACATGTTTTTCAATGGCAAAAATCAATGAATATTGTAAATGCACAAACAGTAATATCTCCACATTGCAAGGTGCAATTCTGAAATTTTTTGCTTTTTCCTGTTAATCCTAGCATGATAAAGAAGATTCAAAGAGAGTGAGATGCCAGCTCCTTTCATTCAGTCAGTAGCTTCAAACATTTCTGGTATATGAAAAACATGCTTTTCAATGGCAAAAATCAATGAATATTGTAAATGCACAAACAGTAATATCTCCACATTGCAAGGTGCAATTCTGAAATTTTTTGCTTTTTCCTGCTAATCCTAGCATGATAAAGAAGATTCAAAGAGAGTGAGATGCCAGCTCCTTTCATTCAGTCAGTAGCTTCAAACATTTCTGGTATATGAAAAACATGTTTTTCAATGGCAAAAATCAATGAATATTGTAAATGCACAAACAGTAATATCTCCACATTGCACGGTGCAATTCTGAAATTTTTAGCTTTTTCCTGTTAATCCTAGCATGATAAAGAAGATTCAAAGAGAGTGAGATGCCAGCTCCTTTCATTCAGTCAGTAGCTTCAAACATTTCTGGTATATGAAAAACATGTTTTTCAATGGCAAAAATCAATGAATATTGTAAATGCACAAACAGTAATATCTCCACATTGCAACGTGCAATTCTGAAATTTTTTGCTTTTTCCTGCTAATCCTAGCATGATAAAGAAGATTCAAAGAGAGTGAGATGCCAGCTCCTTTCATTCAGTCAGTAGCTTCAAACATTTCTGGTATATGAAAAACATGTTTTTCAATGGCAAAAATCAATGAATATTGTAAATGCACAAACAGTAATATCTCCACATTGCACGGTGCAATTCTGAAATTTTTAGCTTTTTCCTGTTAATCCTAGCATGATAAAGAAGATTCAAAGAGAGTGAGATGCCAGCTCCTTTCATTCAGTCAGTAGCTTCAAACATTTCTGGTATATGAAAAACATGTTTTTCAATGGCAAAAATCAATGAATATTGTAAATGCACAAACAGTAATATCTCCACATTGCAAGGTGCAATTCTGAAATTTTTTGCTTTTTCCTGCTAATCCTAGCATGATAAAGAAGATTCAAAGAGAGTGAGATGCCAGCTCCTTTCATTCAGTCAGTAGCTTCAAACATTTCTGGTATATGAAAAACATGTTTTTCAATGGCAAAAATCAATGAATATTGTAAATGCACAAACAGTAATATCTCCACATTGCAAGGTGCAATTCTGAAATTTTTTGCTTTTTCCTGTTAATCCTAGCATGATAAAGAAGATTCAAAGAGAGTGAGATGCCAGCTCCTTTCATTCAGTCAGTAGCTTCAAACATTTCTGGTATATGAAAAACATGTTTTTCAATGGCAAAAATCAATGAATATTGTAAATGCACAAACAGTAATATCTCCACATTGCACGGTGCAATTCTGAAATTTTTAGCTTTTTCCTGTTAATCCTAGCATGATAAAGAAGATTCAAAGAGAGTGAGATGCCAGCTCCTTTCATTCAGTCAGTAGCTTCAAACATTTCTGGTATATGAAAAACATGTTTTTCAATGGCAAAAATCAATGAATATTGTAAATGCACAAACAGTAATATCTCCACATTGCAAGGTGCAATTCTGAAATTTTTTGCTTTTTCCTGCTAATCCTAGCATGATAAAGAAGATTCAAAGAGAGTGAGATGCCAGCTCCTTTCATTCAGTCAGTAGCTTCAAACATTTCTGGTATATGAAAAACATGTTTTTCAATGGCAAAAATCAATGAATATTGTAAATGCACAAACAGTAATATCTCCACATTGCACGGTGCAATTCTGAAATTTTTAGCTTTTTCCTGTTAATCCTAGCATGATAAAGAAGATTCAAAGAGAGTGAGATGCCAGCTCCTTTCATTCAGTCAGTAGCTTCAAACATTTCTGGTATATGAAAAACATGTTTTTCAATGGCAAAAATCAATGAATATTGTAAATGCACAAACAGTAATATCTCCACATTGCAAGGTGCAATTCTGAAATTTTTTGCTTTTTCCTGTTAATCCTAGCATGATAAAGAAGATTCAAAGAGAGTGAGATGCCAGCTCCTTTCATTCAGTCAGTAGCTGCAAACATTTCTGGTATATGAAAAACATGTTTTTCAATGGCAAAAATCAATGAATATTGTAAATGCACAAACAGTAATATCTCCACATTGCAAGGTGCAATTCTGAAATTTTTTGCTTTTTCCTGCTAATCCTAGCATGATAAAGAAGATTCAAAGAGAGTGAGATGCCAGCTCCTTTCATTCAGTCAGTAGCTTCAAACATTTCTGGTATATGAAAAACATGTTTTTCAATGGCAAAAATCAATGAATATTGTAAATGCACAAACAGTAATATCTCCACATTGCACGGTGCAATTCTGAAATTTTTAGCTTTTTCCTGTTAATCCTAGCATGATAAAGAAGATTCAAAGAGAGTGAGATGCCAGCTCCTTTCATTCAGTCAGTAGCTTCAAACATTTCTGGTATATGAAAAACATGTTTTTCAATGGCAAAAATCAATGAATATTGTAAATGCACAAACAGTAATATCTCCACATTGCACGGTGCAATTCTGAAATTTTTAGCTTTTTCCTGTTAATCCTAGCATGATAAAGAAGATTCAAAGAGAGTGAGATGCCAGCTCCTTTCATTCAGTCAGTAGCTTCAAACATTTCTGGTATATGAAAAACATGTTTTTCAATGGCAAAAATCAATGAATATTGTAAATGCACAAACAGTAATATCTCCACATTGCAACGTGCAATTCTGAAATTTTTTGCTTTTTCCTGCTAATCCTAGCATGATAAAGAAGATTCAAAGAGAGTGAGATGCCAGCTCCTTTCATTCAGTCAGTAGCTTCAAACATTTCTGGTATATGAAAAACATGTTTTTCAATGGCAAAAATCAATGAATATTGTAAATGCACAAACAGTGATATCTCCACATTGCAAGGTGCAATTCTGAAATTTTTTGCTTTTTCCTGTTAATCCTAGCATGATAAAGAAGATTCAAAGACAGTGAGATGCCAGCTCCTTTCATTCAGTCAGTAGCTTCAAACATTTCTGGTATATGAAAAACATGTTTTTCAATGGCAAAAATCAATGAATATTGTAAATGCACAAACAGTAATATCTCCACATTGCACGGTGCAATTCTGAAATTTTTAGCTTTTTCCTGTTAATCCTAGCATGATAAAGAAGATTCAAAGAGAGTGAGATGCCAGCTCCTTTCATTCAGTCAGTAGCTTCAAACATTTCTGGTATATGAAAAACATGTTTTTCAATGGCAAAAATCAATGAATATTGTAAATGCACAAACAGTAATATCTCCACATTGCAAGGTGCAATTCTGAAATTTTTTGCTTTTTCCTGCTAATCCTAGCATGATAAAGAAGATTCAAAGAGAGTGAGATGCCAGCTCCTTTCATTCAGTCAGTAGCTTCAAACATTTTGGTATATGAAAAACATGTTTTTCAATGGCAAAAATCAATGAATATTGTAAATGCACAAACAGTAATATCTCCACATTGCACGGTGCAATTCTGAAATTTTTAGCTTTTTCCTGTTAATCCTAGCATGATAAAGAAGATTCAAAGAGAGTGAGATGCCAGCTCCTTTCATTCAGTCAGTAGCTTCAAACATTTCTGGTATATGAAAAACATGTTTTTCAATGGCAAAAATCAATGAATATTGTAAATGCACAAACAGTAATATCTCCACATTGCAAGGTGCAATTCTGAAATTTTTTGCTTTTTCCTGCTAATCCTAGCATGATAAAGAAGATTCAAAGAGAGTGAGATGCCAGCTCCTTTCATTCAGTCAGTAGCTTCAAACATTTCTGGTATATGAAAAACATGTTTTTCAATGGCAAAAATCAATGAATATTGTAAATGCACAAACAGTAATATCTCCACATTGCAAGGTGCAATTCTGAAATTTTTTGCTTTTTCCTGTTAATCCTAGCATGATAAAGAAGATTCAAAGAGAGTGAGATGCCAGCTCCTTTCATTCAGTCAGTAGCTTCAAACATTTCTGGTATATGAAAAACATGCTTTTCAATGGCAAAAATCAATGAATATTGTAAATGCACAAACAGTAATATCTCCACATTGCAAGGTGCAATTCTGAAATTTTTTGCTTTTTCCTGCTAATCCTAGCATGATAAAGAAGATTCAAAGAGAGTGAGATGCCAGCTCCTTTCATTCAGTCAGTAGCTTCAAACATTTCTGGTATATGAAAAACATGTTTTTCAATGGCAAAAATCAATGAATATTGTAAATGCACAAACAGTAATATCTCCACATTGCACGGTGCAATTCTGAAATTTTTAGCTTTTTCCTGTTAATCCTAGCATGATAAAGAAGATTCAAAGAGAGTGAGATGCCAGCTCCTTTCATTCAGTCAGTAGCTTCAAACATTTCTGGTATATGAAAAACATGTTTTTCAATGGCAAAAATCAATGAATATTGTAAATGCACAAACAGTAATATCTCCACATTGCAACGTGCAATTCTGAAATTTTTTGCTTTTTCCTGCTAATCCTAGCATGATAAAGAAGATTCAAAGAGAGTGAGATGCCAGCTCCTTTCATTCAGTCAGTAGCTTCAAACATTTCTGGTATATGAAAAACATGTTTTTCAATGGCAAAAATCAATGAATATTGTAAATGCACAAACAGTAATATCTCCACATTGCACGGTGCAATTCTGAAATTTTTAGCTTTTTCCTGTTAATCCTAGCATGATAAAGAAGATTCAAAGAGAGTGAGATGCCAGCTCCTTTCATTCAGTCAGTAGCTTCAAACATTTCTGGTATATGAAAAACATGTTTTTCAATGGCAAAAATCAATGAATATTGTAAATGCACAAACAGTAATATCTCCACATTGCAAGGTGCAATTCTGAAATTTTTTGCTTTTTCCTGCTAATCCTAGCATGATAAAGAAGATTCAAAGAGAGTGAGATGCCAGCTCCTTTCATTCAGTCAGTAGCTTCAAACATTTCTGGTATATGAAAAACATGTTTTTCAATGGCAAAAATCAATGAATATTGTAAATGCACAAACAGTAATATCTCCACATTGCAAGGTGCAATTCTGAAATTTTTTGCTTTTTCCTGTTAATCCTAGCATGATAAAGAAGATTCAAAGAGAGTGAGATGCCAGCTCCTTTCATTCAGTCAGTAGCTTCAAACATTTCTGGTATATGAAAAACATGTTTTTCAATGGCAAAAATCAATGAATATTGTAAATGCACAAACAGTAATATCTCCACATTGCACGGTGCAATTCTGAAATTTTTAGCTTTTTCCTGTTAATCCTAGCATGATAAAGAAGATTCAAAGAGAGTGAGATGCCAGCTCCTTTCATTCAGTCAGTAGCTTCAAACATTTCTGGTATATGAAAAACATGTTTTTCAATGGCAAAAATCAATGAATATTGTAAATGCACAAACAGTAATATCTCCACATTGCAAGGTGCAATTCTGAAATTTTTTGCTTTTTCCTGCTAATCCTAGCATGATAAAGAAGATTCAAAGAGAGTGAGATGCCAGCTCCTTTCATTCAGTCAGTAGCTTCAAACATTTCTGGTATATGAAAAACATGTTTTTCAATGGCAAAAATCAATGAATATTGTAAATGCACAAACAGTAATATCTCCACATTGCACGGTGCAATTCTGAAATTTTTAGCTTTTTCCTGTTAATCCTAGCATGATAAAGAAGATTCAAAGAGAGTGAGATGCCAGCTCCTTTCATTCAGTCAGTAGCTTCAAACATTTCTGGTATATGAAAAACATGTTTTTCAATGGCAAAAATCAATGAATATTGTAAATGCACAAACAGTAATATCTCCACATTGCAACGTGCAATTCTGAAATTTTTTGCTTTTTCCTGCTAATCCTAGCATGATAAAGAAGATTCAAAGAGAGTGAGATGCCAGCTCCTTTCATTCAGTCAGTAGCTTCAAACATTTCTGGTATATGAAAAACATGTTTTTCAATGGCAAAAATCAATGAATATTGTAAATGCACAAACAGTAATATCTCCACATTGCACGGTGCAATTCTGAAATTTTTAGCTTTTTCCTGTTAATCCTAGCATGATAAAGAAGATTCAAAGAGAGTGAGATGCCAGCTCCTTTCATTCAGTCAGTAGCTTCAAACATTTCTGGTATATGAAAAACATGTTTTTCAATGGCAAAAATCAATGAATATTGTAAATGCACAAACAGTAATATCTCCACATTGCAAGGTGCAATTCTGAAATTTTTTGCTTTTTCCTGCTAATCCTAGCATGATAAAGAAGATTCAAAGAGAGTGAGATGCCAGCTCCTTTCATTCAGTCAGTAGCTTCAAACATTTCTGGTATATGAAAAACATGTTTTTCAATGGCAAAAATCAATGAATATTGTAAATGCACAAACAGTAATATCTCCACATTGCAAGGTGCAATTCTGAAATTTTTTGCTTTTTCCTGTTAATCCTAGCATGATAAAGAAGATTCAAAGAGAGTGAGATGCCAGCTCCTTTCATTCAGTCAGTAGCTTCAAACATTTCTGGTATATGAAAAACATGCTTTTCAATGGCAAAAATCAATGAATATTGTAAATGCACAAACAGTAATATCTCCACATTGCAAGGTGCAATTCTGAAATTTTTTGCTTTTTCCTGCTAATCCTAGCATGATAAAGAAGATTCAAAGAGAGTGAGATGCCAGCTCCTTTCATTCAGTCAGTAGCTTCAAACATTTCTGGTATATGAAAAACATGTTTTTCAATGGCAAAAATCAATGAATATTGTAAATGCACAAACAGTAATATCTCCACATTGCACGGTGCAATTCTGAAATTTTTAGCTTTTTCCTGTTAATCCTAGCATGATAAAGAAGATTCAAAGAGAGTGAGATGCCAGCTCCTTTCATTCAGTCAGTAGCTTCAAACATTTCTGGTATATGAAAAACATGTTTTTCAATGGCAAAAATCAATGAATATTGTAAATGCACAAACAGTAATATCTCCACATTGCACGGTGCAATTCTGAAATTTTTAGCTTTTTCCTGTTAATCCTAGCATGATAAAGAAGATTCAAAGAGAGTGAGATGCCAGCTCCTTTCATTCAGTCAGTAGCTTCAAACATTTCTGGTATATGAAAAACATGTTTTTCAATGGCAAAAATCAATGAATATTGTAAATGCACAAACAGTAATATCTCCACATTGCAAGGTGCAATTCTGAAATTTTTTGCTTTTTCCTGTTAATCCTAGCATGATAAAGAAGATTCAAAGAGAGTGAGATGCCAGCTCCTTTCATTCAGTCAGTAGCTTCAAACATTTCTGGTATATGAAAAACATGTTTTTCAATGGCAAAAATCAATGAATATTGTAAATGCACAAACAGTAATATCTCCACATTGCAAGGTGCAATTCTGAAATTTTTTGCTTTTTCCTGCTAATCCTAGCATGATAAAGAAGATTCAAAGAGAGTGAGATGCCAGCTCCTTTCATTCAGTCAGTAGCTTCAAACATTTCTGGTATATGAAAAACGTTTTTCAATGGCAAAAATCAATGAATATTGTAAATGCACAAACAGTAATATCTCCACATTGCACGGTGCAATTCTGAAATTTTTAGCTTTTTCCTGTTAATCCTAGCATGATAAAGAAGATTCAAAGAGAGTGAGATGCCAGCTCCTTTCATTCAGTCAGTAGCTTCAAACATTTCTGGTATATGAAAAACATGTTTTTCAATGGCAAAAATCAATGAATATTGTAAATGCACAAACAGTAATATCTCCACATTGCAAGGTGCAATTCTGAAATTTTTTGCTTTTTCCTGTTAATCCTAGCATGATAAAGAAGATTCAAAGAGAGTGAGATGCCAGCTCCTTTCATTGTCAGTAGCTTCAAACATTTCTGGTATATGAAAAACATGTTTTTCAATGGCAAAAATCAATGAATATTGTAAATGCACAAACAGTAATATCTCCACATTGCAAGGTGCAATTCTGAAATTTTTTGCTTTTTCCTGCTAATCCTAGCATGATAAAGAAGATTCAAAGAGAGTGAGATGCCAGCTCCTTTCATTCAGTCAGTAGCTTCAAACATTTCTGGTATATGAAAAACATGTTTTTCAATGGCAAAAATCAATGAATATTGTAAATGCACAAACAGTAATTTCTCCGCATTGCAAGGTGCAATTCTGAAATTTTTTGCTTTTTCCTGCTCCTCTTAGCATGATAAAGAAGATTCAAAGAGAGTGAGATGCCAGCTCCTTTCATTCAGTCAGTAGCTTCAATCATTTCTGGACGTTTTTCAATGGCAAAAATCAATGAATATTGTAAATGCACAAACAGTAATTCCGCATTGCAAGGTGCAATTCTGAAATTTTTTGCTTTTTCCTGCTCCTCTTAGCATGATAAAGAAGATTCAAAGAGAGTGAGATGCCAGCTCCTTTCATTCAGTCAGTAGCTTCAATCATTTCTGGACGTTTTTCAATGGCAAAAATCAATGAATATTGTAAATGCACAAACAGTAATTTCTCCGCATTGCAAGGTGCAATTCTGAAATTTTTTGCTTTTTCCTGCTCCTCTTAGTATGATAAAGAAGATTCAAAGAGAGTGAGATGCCAGCTCCTTTCATTCAGTCAGTAGCTTCAAACATTTCTGGTATATGAATAACATGATGTTTTTCAATGGCAAAAATCAATGAATATTGTAAATGCACAAACAGTAATTTCTCCGCATTGCAAGGTGCAATTCTGAAATTTTTTGCTTTTTCCTGCTCCTCTTAGCATGATAAAGAAGATTCAAAGAGAGTGAGATGCCAGCTCCTTTCATTCAGTCAGTAGCTTCAATCATTTCTGGTATATGAATAACATGATGTTTTTCAATGGCAAAAATTAATGAATATTGTAAATGCACAAACAGTAATTTCTCCGCATTGCAAGGTACAATTCTGAAATTTTTTGCTTTTTCCTGCTCCTCTTAGCATGATAAAGAAGATTCAAAGAGAGTGAGATGCCAGCTCCTTTCATTCAGTCAGTAGCTTCAATCATTTCTGGACGTTTTTCAATGGCAAAAATCAATGAATATTGTAAATGCACAAACAGTAATTTCTCCGCATTGAAGGTGCAATTCTGAAATTTTTTGCTTTTTCCTGCTCCTCAGCATGATAAAGAAGATTCAAAGAGTGAGATGCCAGCTCCTTTCATTCAGTCAGTAGCTTCAAACATTTCTGGTATATGAAAAACATGTTTTTCAATGGCAAAAATCAATGAATATTGTAAATGCACAAACAGTAATATCTCCACATTGCACGGTGCAATTCTGAAATTTTTAGCTTTTTCCTGTTAATCCTAGCATGATAAAGAAGATTCAAAGAGAGTGAGATGCCAGCTCCTTTCATTCAGTCAGTAGCTTCAAACATTTCTGGTATATGAAAAACATGTTTTTCAATGGCAAAAATCAATGAATATTGTAAATGCACAAACAGTAATATCTCCACATTGCAAGGTGCAATTCTGAAATTTTTTGCTTTTTCCTGCTAATCCTAGCATGATAAAGAAGATTCAAAGAGAGTGAGATGCCAGCTCCTTTCATTCAGTCAGTAGCTTCAAACATTTCTGGTATATGAAAAACGTTTTTCAATGGCAAAAATCAATGAATATTGTAAATGCACAAACAGTAATATCTCCACATTGCAAGGTGCAATTCTGAAATTTTTTGCTTTTTCCTGTTAATCGTAGCATGATAAAGAAGATTCAAAGAGAGTGAGATGCCAGCTCCTTTCATTCAGTCAGTAGCTTCAAACATTTCTGGTATATGAAAAACATGTTTTTCAATGGCAAAAATCAATGAATATTGTAAATGCACAAACAGTAATATCTCCACATTGCACGGTGCAATTCTGAAATTTTTAGCTTTTTCCTGTTAATCCTAGCATGATAAAGAAGATTCAAAGAGAGTGAGATGCCAGCTCCTTTCATTCAGTCAGTAGCTTCAAACATTTCTGGTATATGAAAAACATGTTTTTCAATGGCAAAAATCAATGAGTATTGTAAATGCACAAACAGTAATATCTCCACATTGCAAGGTGCAATTCTGAAATTTTTTGCTTTTTCCTGCTAATCCTAGCATGATAAAGAAGATTCAAAGAGAGTGAGATGCCACCTCCTTTCATTCAGTCAGTAGCTTCAAACATTTCTGGTATATGAAAAACATGTTTTTCAATGGCAAAAATCAATGAATATTGTAAATGCACAAACAGTAATATCTCCACATTGCACGGTGCAATTCTGAAATTTTTAGCTTTTTCCTGTTAATCCTAGCATGATAAAGATTCAAAGAGAGTGAGATGCCAGCTCCTTTCATTCAGTCAGTAGCTTCAAACATTTCTGGTATATGAAAAACATGTTTTTCAATGGCAAAAATCAATGAATATTGTAAATGCACAAACAGTAATATCTCCACATTGCAAGGTGCAATTCTGAAATTTTTTGCTTTTTCCTGTTAATCCTAGCATGATAAAGAAGATTCAAAGAGAGTGAGATGCCAGCTCCTTTCATTCAGTCAGTAGCTTCAAACATTTCTGGTATATGAAAAACATGTTTTTCAATGGCAAAAATCAATGAATATTGTAAATGCACAAACAGTAATATCTCCACATTGCAAGGTGCAATTCTGAAATTTTTTGCTTTTTCCTGCTAATCCTAGCATGATAAAGAAGATTCAAAGAGAGTGAGATGCCAGCTCCTTTCATTCAGTCAGTAGCTTCAAACATTTCTGGTATATGAAAAACATGTTTTTCAATGGCAAAAATCAATGAATATTGTAAATGCACAAACAGTAATATCTCCACATTGCACGGTGCAATTCTGAAATTTTTAGCTTTTTCCTGTTAATCCTAGCATGATAAAGAAGATTCAAAGAGAGTGAGATGCCAGCTCCTTTCATTCAGTCAGTAGCTTCAAACATTTCTGGTATATGAAAAACATGTTTTTCAATGGCAAAAATCAATGAATATTGTAAATGCACAAACAGTAATATCTCCACATTGCAAGGTGCAATTCTGAAATTTTTTGCTTTTTCCTGCTAATCCTAGCATGATAAAGAAGATTCAAAGAGAGTGAGATGCCAGCTCCTTTCATTCAGTCAGTAGCTTCAAACATTTCTGGTATATGAAAAACATGTTTTTCAATGGCAAAAATCAATGAATATTGTAAATGCACAAACAGTAATATCTCCACATTGCAAGGTGCAATTCTGAAATTTTTTGCTTTTTCCTGTTAATCCTAGCATGATAAAGAAGATTCAAAGAGAGTGAGATGCCAGCTCCTTTCATTCAGTCAGTAGCTTCAAACATTTCTGGTATATGAAAAACATGTTTTTCAATGGCAAAAATCAATGAATATTGTAAATGCACAAACAGTAATATCTCCACATTGCAAGGTGCAATTCTGAAATTTTTTGCTTTTTCCTGCTAATCCTAGCATGATAAAGAAGATTCAAAGAGAGTGAGATGCCAGCTCCTTTCATTCAGTCAGTAGCTTCAAACATTTCTGGTATATGAAAAACATGTTTTTCAATGGCAAAAATCAATGAATATTGTAAATGCACAAACAGTAATATCTCCACATTGCACGGTGCAATTCTGAAATTTTTAGCTTTTTCCTGTTAATCCTAGCATGATAAAGAAGATTCAAAGAGAGTGAGATGCCAGCTCCTTTCATTCAGTCAGTAGCTTCAAACATTTCTGGTATATGAAAAACATGTTTTTCAATGGCAAAAATCAATGAATATTGTAAATGCACAAACAGTAATATCTCCACATTGCAACGTGCAATTCTGAAATTTTTTGCTTTTTCCTGCTAATCCTAGCATGATAAAGAAGATTCAAAGAGAGTGAGATGCCAGCTCCTTTCATTCAGTCAGTAGCTTCAAACATTTCTGGTATATGAAAAACATGTTTTTCAATGGCAAAAATCAATGAATATTGTAAATGCACAAACAGTGATATCTCCACATTGCAAGGTGCAATTCTGAAATTTTTTGCTTTTTCCTGCTCCTCTTAGCATGATAAAGAAGATTCAAAGAGAGTGAGATGCCAGCTCCTTTCATTCAGTCAGTAGCTTCAATCATTTCTGGTATATGAATAACATGATGTTTTTCAATGGCAAAAATTAATGAATATTGTAAATGCACAAACAGTAATTTCTCCGCATTGCAAGGTGCAATTCTGAAATTTTTTGCTTTTTCCTGCTCCTCTTAGCATGATAAAGAAGATTCAAAGAGAGTGAGATGCCAGCTCCTTTCATTCAGTCAGTAGCTTCAATCATTTCTGGACGTTTTTCAATGGCAAAAATCAATGAATATTGTAAATGCACAAACAGTAATTTCTCCGCATTGAAGGTGCAATTCTGAAATTTTTTGCTTTTTCCTGCTCCTCAGCATGATAAAGAAGATTCAAAGAGTGAGATGCCAGCTCCTTTCATTCAGTCAGTAGCTTCAAACATTTCTGGTATATGAAAAACATGTTTTTCAATGGCAAAAATCAATGAATATTGTAAATGCACAAACAGTAATATCTCCACATTGCACGGTGCAATTCTGAAATTTTTAGCTTTTTCCTGTTAATCCTAGCATGATAAAGAAGATTCAAAGAGAGTGAGATGCCAGCTCCTTTCATTCAGTCAGTAGCTTCAAACATTTCTGGTATATGAAAAACATGTTTTTCAATGGCAAAAATCAATGAATATTGTAAATGCACAAACAGTAATATCTCCACATTGCAAGGTGCAATTCTGAAATTTTTTGCTTTTTCCTGCTAATCCTAGCATGATAAAGAAGATTCAAAGAGAGTGAGATGCCAGCTCCTTTCATTCAGTCAGTAGCTTCAAACATTTCTGGTATATGAAAAACGTTTTTCAATGGCAAAAATCAATGAATATTGTAAATGCACAAACAGTAATATCTCCACATTGCAAGGTGCAATTCTGAAATTTTTTGCTTTTTCCTGTTAATCCTAGCATGATAAAGAAGATTCAAAGAGAGTGAGATGCCAGCTCCTTTCATTCAGTCAGTAGCTTCAAACATTTCTGGTATATGAAAAACATGTTTTTCAATGGCAAAAATCAATGAATATTGTAAATGCACAAACAGTAATATCTCCACATTGCACGGTGCAATTCTGAAATTTTTAGCTTTTTCCTGTTAATCCTAGCATGATAAAGAAGATTCAAAGAGAGTGAGATGCCAGCTCCTTTCATTCAGTCAGTAGCTTCAAACATTTCTGGTATATGAAAAACATGTTTTTCAATGGCAAAAATCAATGAATATTGTAAATGCACAAACAGTAATATCTCCACATTGCAAGGTGCAATTCTGAAATTTTTTGCTTTTTCCTGCTAATCCTAGCATGATAAAGAAGATTCAAAGAGAGTGAGATGCCACCTCCTTTCATTCAGTCAGTAGCTTCAAACATTTCTGGTATATGAAAAACATGTTTTTCAATGGCAAAAATCAATGAATATTGTAAATGCACAAACAGTAATATCTCCACATTGCACGGTGCAATTCTGAAATTTTTAGCTTTTTCCTGTTAATCCTAGCATGATAAAGATTCAAAGAGAGTGAGATGCCAGCTCCTTTCATTCAGTCAGTAGCTTCAAACATTTCTGGTATATGAAAAACATGTTTTTCAATGGCAAAAATCAATGAATATTGTAAATGCACAAACAGTAATATCTCCACATTGCAAGGTGCAATTCTGAAATTTTTTGCTTTTTCCTGTTAATCCTAGCATGATAAAGAAGATTCAAAGAGAGTGAGATGCCAGCTCCTTTCATTCAGTCAGTAGCTTCAAACATTTCTGGTATATGAAAAACATGTTTTTCAATGGCAAAAATCAATGAATATTGTAAATGCACAAACAGTAATATCTCCACATTGCAAGGTGCAATTCTGAAATTTTTTGCTTTTTCCTGCTAATCCTAGCATGATAAAGAAGATTCAAAGAGAGTGAGATGCCAGCTCCTTTCATTCAGTCAGTAGCTTCAAACATTTCTGGTATATGAAAAACATGTTTTTCAATGGCAAAAATCAATGAATATTGTAAATGCACAAACAGTAATATCTCCACATTGCACGGTGCAATTCTGAAATTTTTAGCTTTTTCCTGTTAATCCTAGCATGATAAAGAAGATTCAAAGAGAGTGAGATGCCAGCTCCTTTCATTCAGTCAGTAGCTTCAAACATTTCTGGTATATGAAAAACATGTTTTTCAATGGCAAAAATCAATGAATATTGTAAATGCACAAACAGTAATATCTCCACATTGCAAGGTGCAATTCTGAAATTTTTTGCTTTTTCCTGCTAATCCTAGCATGATAAAGAAGATTCAAAGAGAGTGAGATGCCAGCTCCTTTCATTCAGTCAGTAGCTTCAAACATTTCTGGTATATGAAAAACATGTTTTTCAATGGCAAAAATCAATGAATATTGTAAATGCACAAACAGTAATATCTCCACATTGCAAGGTGCAATTCTGAAATTTTTTGCTTTTTCCTGTTAATCCTAGCATGATAAAGAAGATTCAAAGAGAGTGAGATGCCAGCTCCTTTCATTCAGTCAGTAGCTTCAAACATTTCTGGTATATGAAAAACATGTTTTTCAATGGCAAAAATCAATGAATATTGTAAATGCACAAACAGTAATATCTCCACATTGCAAGGTGCAATTCTGAATTTTTTTGCTTTTTCCTGCTAATCCTAGCATGATAAAGAAGATTCAAAGAGAGTGAGATGCCAGCTCCTTTCATTCAGTCAGTAGCTTCAAACATTTCTCGTATATGAAAAACATGTTTTTCAATGGCAAAAATCAATGAATATTGTAAATGCACAAACAGTAATATCTCCACATTGCACGGTGCAATTCTGAAATTTTTAGCTTTTTCCTGTTAATCCTAGCATGATAAAGAAGATTCAAAGAGAGTGAGATGCCAGCTCCTTTCATTCAGTCAGTAGCTTCAAACATTTCTGGTATATGAAAAACATGTTTTTCAATGGCAAAAATCAATGAATATTGTAAATGCACAAACAGTAATATCTCCACATTGCAACGTGCAATTCTGAAATTTTTTGCTTTTTCCTGCTAATCCTAGCATGATAAAGAAGATTCAAAGAGAGTGAGATGCCAGCTCCTTTCATTCAGTCAGTAGCTTCAAACATTTCTGGTATATGAAAAACATGTTTTTCAATGGCAAAAATCAATGAATATTGTAAATGCACAAACAGTGATATCTCCACATTGCAAGGTGCAATTCTGAAATTTTTTGCTTTTTCCTGTTAATCCTAGCATGATAAAGAAGATTCAAAGACAGTGAGATGCCAGCTCCTTTCATTCAGTCAGTAGCTTCAAACATTTCTGGTATATGAAAAACATGTTTTTCAATGGCAAAAATCAATGAATATTGTAAATGCACAAACAGTAATATCTCCACATTGCACGGTGCAATTCTGAAATTTTTAGCTTTTTCCTGTTAATCCTAGCATGATAAAGAAGATTCAAAGAGAGTGAGATGCCAGCTCCTTTCATTCAGTCAGTAGCTTCAAACATTTCTGGTATATGAAAAACATGTTTTTCAATGGCAAAAATCAATGAATATTGTAAATGCACAAACAGTAATATCTCCACATTGCAAGGTGCAATTCTGAAATTTTTTGCTTTTTCCTGTTAATCCTAGCATGATAAAGAAGATTCAAAGAGAGTGAGATGCCAGCTCCTTTCATTCAGTCAGTAGCTTCAAACATTTCTGGTATATGAAAAACATGTTTTTCAATGGCAAAAATCAATGAATATTGTAAATGCACAAACAGTAATATCTCCACATTGCAAGGTGCAATTCTGAAATTTTTTGCTTTTTCCTGCTAATCCTAGCATGATAAAGAAGATTCAAAGAGAGTGAGATGCCAGCTCCTTTCATTCAGTCAGTAGCTTCAAACATTTCTGGTATATGAAAAACATGTTTTTCAATGGCAAAAATCAATGAATATTGTAAATGCACAAACAGTAATATCTCCACATTGCACGGTGCAATTCTGAAATTTTTAGCTTTTTCCTGTTAATCCTAGCATGATAAAGAAGATTCAAAGAGAGTGAGATGCCAGCTCCTTTCATTCAGTCAGTAGCTTCAAACATTTCTGGTATATGAAAAACATGTTTTTCAATGGCAAAAATCAATGAATATTGTAAATGCACAAACAGTAATATCTCCACATTGCAAGGTGCAATTCTGAAATTTTTTGCTTTTTCCTGCTAATCCTAGCATGATAAAGAAGATTCAAAGAGAGTGAGATGCCAGCTCCTTTCATTCAGTCAGTAGCTTCAAACATTTCTGGTATATGAAAAACATGTTTTTCAATGGCAAAAATCAATGAATATTGTAAATGCACAAACAGTAATATCTCCACATTGCAAGGTGCAATTCTGAAATTTTTTGCTTTTTCCTGTTAATCCTAGCATGATAAAGAAGATTCAAAGAGAGTGAGATGCCAGCTCCTTTCATTCAGTCAGTAGCTTCAATCATTTCTGGTATATGAAAAACATGCTTTTCAATGGCAAAAATCAATGAATATTGTAAATGCACAAACAGTAATATCTCCACATTGCAAGGTGCAATTCTGAAATTTTTTGCTTTTTCCTGCTAATCCTAGCATGATAAAGAAGATTCAAAGAGAGTGAGATGCCAGCTCCTTTCATTCAGTCAGTAGCTTCAAACATTTCTGGTATATGAAAAACATGTTTTTCAATGGCAAAAATCAATGAATATTGTAAATGCACAAACAGTAATATCTCCACATTGCACGGTGCAATTCTGAAATTTTTAGCTTTTTCCTGTTAATCCTAGCATGATAAAGAAGATTCAAAGAGAGTGAGATGCCAGCTCCTTTCATTCAGTCAGTAGCTTCAAACATTTCTGGTATATGAAAAACATGTTTTTCAATGGCAAAAATCAATGAATATTGTAAATGCACAAACAGTAATATCTCCACATTGCAACGTGCAATTCTGAAATTTTTTGCTTTTTCCTGCTAATCCTAGCATGATAAAGAAGATTCAAAGAGAGTGAGATGCCAGCTCCTTTCATTCAGTCAGTAGCTTCAAACATTTCTGGTATATGAAAAACATGTTTTTCAATGGCAAAAATCAATGAATATTGTAAATGCACAAACAGTGATATCTCCACATTGCAAGGTGCAATTCTGAAATTTTTTGCTTTTTCCTGTTAATCCTAGCATGATAAAGAAGATTCAAAGAGAGTGAGATGCCAGCTCCTTTCATTCAGTCAGTAGCTTCAAACATTTCTGGTATATGAAAAACATGTTTTTCAATGGCAAAAATCAATGAATATTGTAAATGCACAAACAGTAATATCTCCACATTGCACGGTGCAATTCTGAAATTTTTAGCTTTTTCCTGTTAATCCTAGCATGATAAAGAAGATTCAAAGAGAGTGAGATGCCAGCTCCTTTCATTCAGTCAGTAGCTTCAAACATTTCTGGTATATGAAAAACATGTTTTTCAATGGCAAAAATCAATGAATATTGTAAATGCACAAACAGTAATATCTCCACATTGCAAGGTGCAATTCTGAAATTTTTTGCTTTTTCCTGTTAATCCTAGCATGATAAAGAAGATTCAAAGAGAGTGAGATGCCAGCTCCTTTCATTCAGTCAGTAGCTTCAAACATTTCTGGTATATGAAAAACATGTTTTTCAATGGCAAAAATCAATGAATATTGTAAATGCACAAACAGTAATATCTCCACATTGCAAGGTGCAATTCTGAAATTTTTTGCTTTTTCCTGCTAATCCTAGCATGATAAAGAAGATTCAAAGAGAGATGCCAGCTCCTTTCATTCAGTCAGTAGCTTCAAACATTTCTGGTATATGAAAAACATGTTTTTCAATGGCAAAAATCAATGAATATTGTAAATGCACAAACAGTAATATCTCCACATTGCACGGTGCAATTCTGAAATTTTTAGCTTTTTCCTGTTAATCCTAGCATGATAAAGAAGATTCAAAGAGAGTGAGATGCCAGCTCCTTTCATTCAGTCAGTAGCTTCAAACATTTCTGGTATATGAAAAACATGTTTTTCAATGGCAAAAATCAATGAATATTGTAAATGCACAAACAGTAATATCTCCACATTGCAAGGTGCAATTCTGAAATTTTTTGCTTTTTCCTGTTAATCCTAGCATGATAAAGAAGATTCAAAGAGAGTGAGATGCCAGCTCCTTTCATTGTCAGTAGCTTCAAACATTTCTGGTATATGAAAAACATGTTTTTCAATGGCAAAAATCAATGAATATTGTAAATGCACAAACAGTAATATCTCCACATTGCAAGGTGCAATTCTGAAATTTTTTGCTTTTTCCTGCTAATCCTAGCATGATAAAGAAGATTCAAAGAGAGTGAGATGCCAGCTCCTTTCATTCAGTCAGTAGCTTCAAACATTTCTGGTATATGAAAAACATGTTTTTCAATGGCAAAAATCAATGAATATTGTAAATGCACAAACAGTAATATCTCCACATTGCAAGGTGCAATTCTGAATTTTTTTGCTTTTTCCTGTTAATCCTAGCATGATAAAGAAGATTCAAAGAGAGTGAGATGCCAGCTCCTTTCATTCAGTCAGTAGCTTCAAACATTTCTGGTATATGAAAAACATGTTTTTCAATGGCAAAAATCAATGAATATTGTAAATGCACAAACAGTAATATCTCCACATTGCAAGGTGCAATTCTGAAATTTTTTGCTTTTTCCTGCTAATCCTAGCATGATAAAGAAGATTCAAAGAGAGTGAGATGCCAGCTCCTTTCATTCAGTCAGTAGCTTCAAACATTTCTGGTATATGAAAAACATGTTTTTCAATGGCAAAAATCAATGAATATTGTAAATGCACAAACAGTAATATCTCCACATTGCACGGTGCAATTCTGAAATTTTTAGCTTTTTCCTGTTAATCCTAGCATGATAAAGAAGATTCAAAGAGAGTGAGATGCCAGCTCCTTTCATTCAGTCAGTAGCTTCAAACATTTCTGGTATATGAAAAACATGTTTTTCAATGGCAAAAATCAATGAATATTGTAAATGCACAAACAGTAATATCTCCACATTGCAAGGTGCAATTCTGAAATTTTTTGCTTTTTCCTGCTAATCCTAGCATGATAAAGAAGATTCAAAGAGAGTGAGATGCCAGCTCCTTTCATTCAGTCAGTAGCTTCAAACATTTCTGGTATATGAAAAACATGTTTTTCAATGGCAAAAATCAATGAATATTGTAAATGCACAAACAGTAATATCTCCACATTGCAAGGTGCAATTCTGAAATTTTTTGCTTTTTCCTGTTAATCCTAGCATGATAAAGAAGATTCAAAGAGAGTGAGATGCCAGCTCCTTTCATTCAGTCAGTAGCTTCAAACATTTCTGGTATATGAAAAACATGTTTTTCAATGGCAAAAATCAATGAATATTGTAAATGCACAAACAGTAATATCTCCACATTGCAAGGTGCAATTCTGAAATTTTTTGCTTTTTCCTGCTAATCCTAGCATGATAAAGAAGATTCAAAGAGAGTGAGATGCCAGCTCCTTTCATTCAGTCAGTAGCTTCAAACATTTCTGGTATATGAAAAACATGTTTTTCAATGGCAAAAATCAATGAATATTGTAAATGCACAAACAGTAATATCTCCACATTGCACGGTGCAATTCTGAAATTTTTAGCTTTTTCCTGTTAATCCTAGCATGATAAAGAAGATTCAAAGAGAGTGAGATGCCAGCTCCTTTCATTCAGTCAGTAGCTTCAAACATTTCTGGTATATGAAAAACATGTTTTTCAATGGCAAAAATCAATGAATATTGTAAATGCACAAACAGTAATATCTCCACATTGCAACGTGCAATTCTGAAATTTTTTGCTTTTTCCTGCTAATCCTAGCATGATAAAGAAGATTCAAAGAGAGTGAGATGCCAGCTCCTTTCATTCAGTCAGTAGCTTCAAACATTTCTGGTATATGAAAAACATGTTTTTCAATGGCAAAAATCAATGAATATTGTAAATGCACAAACAGTGATATCTCCACATTGCAAGGTGCAATTCTGAAATTTTTTGCTTTTTCCTGTTAATCCTAGCATGATAAAGAAGATTCAAAGACAGTGAGATGCCAGCTCCTTTCATTCAGTCAGTAGCTTCAAACATTTCTGGTATATGAAAAACATGTTTTTCAATGGCAAAAATCAATGAATATTGTAAATGCACAAACAGTAATATCTCCACATTGCACGGTGCAATTCTGAAATTTTTAGCTTTTTCCTGTTAATCCTAGCATGATAAAGAAGATTCAAAGAGAGTGAGATGCCAGCTCCTTTCATTCAGTCAGTAGCTTCAAACATTTCTGGTATATGAAAAACATGTTTTTCAATGGCAAAAATCAATGAATATTGTAAATGCACAAACAGTAATATCTCCACATTGCAAGGTGCAATTCTGAAATTTTTTGCTTTTTCCTGTTAATCCTAGCATGATAAAGAAGATTCAAAGAGAGTGAGATGCCAGCTCCTTTCTTTAGTCAGTAGCTTCAAACATTTCTGGTATATGAAAAACATGTTTTTCAATGGCAAAAATCAATGAATATTGTAAATGCACAAACAGTAATATCTCCACATTGCACGGTGCAATTCTGAAATTTTTAGCTTTTTCCTGTTAATCCTAGCATGATAAAGAAGATTCAAAGAGAGTGAGATGCCAGCTCCTTTCATTCAGTCAGTAGCTTCAAACATTTCTGGTATATGAAAAACATGTTTTTCAATGGCAAAAATCAATGAATATTGTAAATGCACAAACAGTAATATCTCCACATTGCAAGGTGCAATTCTGAAATTTTTTGCTTTTTCCTACTAATCCTAGCATGATAAAGAAGATTCAAAGAGAGTGAGATGCCAGCTCCTTTCATTCAGTCAGTAGCTTCAAACATTTCTGGTATATGAAAAACATGTTTTTCAATGGCAAAAATCAATGAATATTGTAAATGCACAAACAGTGATATCTCCACATTGCAAGGTGCAATTCTGAAATTTTTTGCTTTTTCCTGTTAATCCTAGCATGATAAAGAAGATTCAAAGAGAGTGAGATGCCAGCTCCTTTCATTCAGTCAGTAGCTTCAAACATTTCTGGTATATGAAAAACATGTTTTTCAATGGCAAAAATCAATGAATATTGTAAATGCACAAACAGTAATATCTCCACATTGCACGGTGCAATTCTGAAATTTTTAGCTTTTTCCTGTTAATCCTAGCATGATAAAGAAGATTCAAAGAGAGTGAGATGCCAGCTCCTTTCATTCAGTCAGTAGCTTCAAACATTTCTGGTATATGAAAAACATGTTTTTCAATGGCAAAAATCAATGAATATTGTAAATGCACAAACAGTAATATCTCCACATTGCAAGGTGCAATTCTGAAATTTTTTGCTTTTTCCTGTTAATCCTAGCATGATAAAGAAGATTCAAAGAGAGTGAGATGCCAGCTCCTTTCATTCAGTCAGTAGCTTCAAACATTTCTGGTATATGAAAAACATGTTTTTCAATGGCAAAAATCAATGAATATTGTAAATGCACAAACAGTAATATCTCCACATTGCAAGGTGCAATTCTGAAATTTTTTGCTTTTTCCTGCTAATCCTAGCATGATAAAGAAGATTCAAAGAGAGATGCCAGCTCCTTTCATTCAGTCAGTAGCTTCAAACATTTCTGGTATATGAAAAACATGTTTTTCAATGGCAAAAATCAATGAATATTGTAAATGCACAAACAGTAATATCTCCACATTGCACGGTGCAATTCTGAAATTTTTAGCTTTTTCCTGTTAATCCTAGCATGATAAAGAAGATTCAAAGAGAGTGAGATGCCAGCTCCTTTCATTCAGTCAGTAGCTTCAAACATTTCTGGTATATGAAAAACATGTTTTTCAATGGCAAAAATCAATGAATATTGTAAATGCACAAACAGTAATATCTCCACATTGCAAGGTGCAATTCTGAAATTTTTTGCTTTTTCCTGTTAATCCTAGCATGATAAAGAAGATTCAAAGAGAGTGAGATGCCAGCTCCTTTCATTGTCAGTAGCTTCAAACATTTCTGGTATATGAAAAACATGTTTTTCAATGGCAAAAATCAATGAATATTGTAAATGCACAAACAGTAATATCTCCACATTGCAAGGTGCAATTCTGAAATTTTTTGCTTTTTCCTGCTAATCCTAGCATGATAAAGAAGATTCAAAGAGAGTGAGATGCCAGCTCCTTTCATTCAGTCAGTAGCTTCAAACATTTCTGGTATATGAAAAACATGTTTT
>NW_027368931.1:0-46261 GCF_046119375.1 Phyllobates terribilis | reverse complement strand
CAGAAATGTTTGAAGCTACTGACTGAATGAAAGGAGCTGGCATCTCACTCTGAATCTTCTTTATCATGCTAGGATTAGCAGGAAAAAGCAAAAAATTTCAGAATTGCACCTTGCAATGTGGAGATATTACTGTTTGTGCATTTACAATATCCATTGATTTTTGCCATTGAAAAACGTCCAGAAATGTTTGAAGCTACTGACTGAATGAAAGGAGCTGGCATCTCACTCTCTTTGAATCTTCTTTATCATGCTAGGATTAGCAGGAAAAAGCAAAAAATTTCAGAATTGCACCTTGCAATGTGGAGATATTACTGTTTGTGCATTTACAATATTCATTGATTTTTGCCATTGAAAAACATCGTTATTCATATAACAGAAATGTTTGAAGCTACTGACTGAATGAAAGGAGCTGGCATCTCACTCTCTTTGAATCTTCTTTATCATGCTAGGGTTAACAGGAAAAAGCAAAAAATTTCAGAATTGCACCTTGCAATGTAGAGATATTACTGTTTGTGCATTTACAATATTCATTGATTTTTGCCATTGAAAAACGTCCAGAAATGTTTGAAGCTACTGACTGAATGAAAGGAGCTGGCATCTCACTCTCTTTGAATCTTCTTTATCATGCTAGGATTAGCAGGAAAAAGCAAAAAATTTCAGAATTGCACCTTGCAATGTGGAAATATTACTGTTTGTGCATTTACAATATTCATTGATTTTTGCCATTGAAAAACATGTTTTTCATATACCAGAAATGTTTGAAGCTACTGACTGAATGAAAGGAGCTGGCATCTCACTCTCTTTGTATCTTCTTTATCATGCTAGGATTAGCAGGAAAAAGCAAAAAATTTCAGAATTGCACCTTGCAATGTGGAGATATTACTGTTTGTGCATTTACAATATTCATTGATTTTTGCCATTGAAAAACGTTTTTCATATACCAGAAATGTTTGAAGCTACTGACTGAATGAAAGGAGCTGGCATCTCACTCTCTTTGAATCTTCTTTATCATGCTAGGATTAGCAGGAAAAAGCAAAAAATTTCAGAATTGCACCTTGCAATGTGGAGATATTACTGTTTGTGCATTTACAATATTCATTGATTTTTGCCATTGAAAAACATGTTTTTCATATACCAGAAATGTTTGAAGCTACTGACTGAATGAAAGGAGCTGGCATCTCACTCTCTTTGAATCTTCTTTATCATGCTAGGATTAGCAGGAAAAAGCAAAAAATTTCAGAATTGCACCTTGCAATGTGGAGATATTACTGTTTGTGCATTTACAATATTCATTGATTTTTGCCATTGAAAAACGTCCAGAAATGTTTGAAGCTACTGACTGAATGAAAGGAGCTGGCATCTCACTCTCTTTGAATCTTCTTTATCATGCTAGGATTAGCAGGAAAAAGCAAAAAATTTCAGAATTGCACCTTGCAATGTGGAGATATTACTGTTTGTGCATTTACAATATTCATTGATTTTTGCCATTGAAAAACGTCCAGAAATGTTTGAAGCTACTGACTGAATGAAAGGAGCTGGCATCTCACTCTCTTTGAATCTTCTTTATCATGCTAGGATTAGCAGGAAAAAGCAAAAAATTTCAGAATTGCACCTTGCAATGTGGAGATATTACTGTTTGTGCATTTACAATATTCATTGATTTTTGCCATTGAAAAACGTCCAGAAATGTTTGAAGCTACTGACTGAATGAAAGGAGCTGGCATCTCACTCTCTTTGAATCTTCTTTATCATGCTAGGATTAGCAGGAAAAAGCAAAAAATTTCAGAATTGCACCTTGCAATGTGGAGATATTACTGTTTGTGCATTTACAATATTCATTGATTTTTGCCATTGAAAAACATCGTTATTCATATAACAGAAATGTTTGAAGCTACTGACTGAATGAAAGGAGCTGGCATCTCACTCTCTTTGAATCTTCTTTATCATGCTAGGATTAACAGGAAAAAGCAAAAAATTTCAGAATTGCACCTTGCAATGTAGAGATATTACTGTTTGTGCATTTACAATATTCATTGATTTTTGCCATTGAAAAACGTCCAGAAATGTTTGAAGCTACTGACTGAATGAAAGGAGCTGGCATCTCACTCTCTTTGAATCTTCTTTATCATGCTAGGATTAGCAGGAAAAAGCAAAAAATTTCAGAATTGCACCTTGCAATGTGGAAATATTACTGTTTGTGCATTTACAATATTCATTGATTTTTGCCATTGAAAAACATGTTTTTCATATACCAGAAATGTTTGAAGCTACTGACTGAATGAAAGGAGCTGGCATCTCACTCTCTTTGAATCTTCTTTATCATGCTAGGATTAGCAGGAAAAAGCAAAAAATTTCAGAATTGCACCTTGCAATGTGGAGATATTACTGTTTGTGCATTTACAATATTCATTGATTTTTGCCATTGAAAAACGTCCAGAAATGTTTGAAGCTACTGACTGAATGAAAGGAGCTGGCATCTCACTCTCTTTGAATCTTCTTTATCATGCTAGGATTAGCAGGAAAAAGCAAAAAATTTCAGAATTGCACCTTGCAATGTGGAGATATTACTGTTTGTGTATTTACAATATTCATTGATTTTTGCCATTGAAAAACGTCCAGAAATGTTTGAAGCTACTGACTGAATGAAAGGAGCTGGCATCTCACTCTCTTTGAATCTTCTTTATCATGCTAGGATTAGCAGGAAAAAGCAAAAAATTTCAGAATTGCACCTTGCAATGTGGAGATATTACTGTGCATTTACAATATTCATTGATTTTTGCCATTGAAAAACATGTTTTTCATATACCAGAAATGTTTGAAGCTACTGACTGAAAGGAGCTGGCATCTCACTCTCTTTGAATCTTCTTTATCATGCTAGGATTAGCAGGAAAAAGCAAAAAATTTCAGAATTGCACCTTGCAATGTGGAGATATTACTGTTTGTGCATTTACAATATTCATTGATTTTTGCCATTGAAAAACATGTTTTTCATATACCAGAAATGTTTGAAGCTACTGACTGAATGAAAGGAGCTGGCATCTCACTCTCTTCGAATCTTCTTTATCATGCTAGGATTAGCAGGAAAAAGCAAAAAATTTCAGAATTGCACCTTGCAATGTGGAGATATTACTGTTTGTGCATTTACAATATTCATTGATTTTTGCCATTGGAAAACATGTTTTTCATATACCAGAAATGTTTGAAGCTACTGACTGAATGAAAGGAGCTGGCATCTCACTCTCTTTGAATCTTCTTTATCATGCTAGGATTAACAGGAAAAAGCAAAAAATTTCAGAATTGCACCTTGCAATGTGGAGATATTACTGTTTGTGCATTTACAATATTCATTGATTTTTGCCATTGAAAAACGTCCAGAAATGTTTGAAGCTACTGACTGAATGAAAGGAGCTGGCATCTCACTCTCTTTGAATCTTCTTTATCATGCTAGGATTAGCAGGAAAAAGCAAAAAATTTCAGAATTGCACCTTGCAATGTGGAGATATTACTGTTTGTGCATTTACAATATTCATTGATTTTTGCCATTGAAAAACATGTTTTTCATATACCAGAAATGTTTGAAGCTACTGACTGAATGAAAGGAGCTGGCATCTCACTCTCTTTGAATCTTCTTTATCATGCTAGGATTAACAGGAAAAAGCAAAAAATTTCAGAATTGCACCTTGCAATGTGGAGATATTACTGTTTGTGCATTTACAATATTCATTGATTTTTGCCATTGAAAAACGTCCAGAAATGTTTGAAGCTACTGACTGAATGAAAGGAGCTGGCATCTCACTCTCTTTGAATCTTCTTTATCATGCTAGGATTAGCAGGAAAAAGCAAAAAATTTCAGAATTGCACCTTGCAATGTGGAGATATTACTGTTTGTGCATTTACAATATTCATTGATTTTTGCCATTGAAAAACATGTTTTTCATATACCAGAAATGTTTGAAGCTACTGACTGAATGAAAGGAGCTGGCATCTCACGCTCTTTGAATCTTCTTTATCATGCTAGGATTAGCAGGAAAAAGCAAAAAATTTCAGAATTGCACCTTGCAATGTGGAGATATTACTGTTTGTGCATTTACAATATTCATTGATTTTTGCCATTGAAAAACAGGTTTTTCATATACCAGAAATGTTTGAAGCTACTGACTGAATGAAAGGAGCTGGCATCTTACTCTCTTTGAATCTTCTTTATCCTGCTAGGATTAGCAGGAAAAAGCAAAGAATTTCAGAATTGCACCTTGCAATGTGGAGATATTACTGTTTGTGCATTTACAATATTCATTGATTTTTGCCATTGAAAAACGTCCAGAAATGTTTGAAGCTACTGACTGAATGAAAGGAGCTGGCATCTCACTCTCTTTGAATCTTCTTTATCATGCTAGGATTAGCAGGAAAAAGCAAAAAATTTCAGAATTGCACCTTGCAATGTGGAGATATTACTGTTTGTGCATTTACAATATTCATTGATTTTTGCCATTGAAAAACGTCCAGAAATGTTTGAAGCTACTGACTGAATGAAAGGAGCTGGCATCTCACTCTCTTTGAATCTTCTTTATCATGCTAGGATTAGCAGGAAAAAGCAAAAAATTTCAGAATTGCACCTTGCAATGTGGAGATATTACTGTTTGTGCATTTACAATATTCATTGATTTTTGCCATTGAAAAACATGTTTTTCATATACCAGAAATGTTTGAAGCTACTGACTGAATGAAAGGAGCTGGCATCTCACTCTCTTTGAATCTTCTTTATCCTGCTAGGATTAGCAGGAAAAAGCAAAAAATTTCAGAATTGCACCTTGCAATGTGGAGATATTACTGTTTGTGCATTTACAATATTCATTGATTTTTGCCATTGAAAAACGTCCAGAAATGTTTGAAGCTACTGACTGAATGAAAGGAGCTGGCATCTCACTCTCTTTGAATCTTCTTTATCATGCTAGGATTAGCAGGAAAAAGCAAAAAATTTCAGAATTGCACCTTGCAATGTGGAGATATTACTGTTTGTGCATTTACAATATTCATTGATTTTTGCCATTGAAAAACGTCCAGAAATGTTTGAAGCTACTGACTGAATGAAAGGAGCTGGCATCTCACTCTCTTTGAATCTTCTTTATCATGCTAGGATTAGCAGGAAAAAGCAAAAAATTTCAGAATTGCACCTTGCAATGTGGAGATATTACTGTTTGTGCATTTACAATATTCATTGATTTTTGCCATTGAAAAACATCGTTATTCATATAACAGAAATGTTTGAAGCTACTGACTGAATGAAAGGAGCTGGCATCTCACTCTCTTTGAATCTTCTTTATCATGCTAGGATTAACAGGAAAAAGCAAAAAAATTCAGAATTGCACCTTGCAATGTGGAGATATTACTGTTTGTGCATTTACAATATTCATTGATTTTTGCCATTGAAAAACGTCCAGAAATGTTTGAAGCTACTGACTGAATGAAAGGAGCTGGCATCTCACTCTCTTTGAATCTTCTTTATCATGCTAGGATTAGCAGGAAAAAGCAAAAAATTTCAGAATTGCACCTTGCAATGTGGAAATATTACTGTTTGTGCATTTACAATATTCATTGATTTTTGCCATTGAAAAACGTTTTTCATATACCAGAAATGTTTGAAGCTACTGACTGAATGAAAGGAGCTGGCATCTCACTCTCTTTGAATCTTCTTTATCATGCTAGGATTAGCAGGAAAAAGCAAAAAATTTCAGAATTGCACCTTGCAATGTGGAGATATTACTGTTTGTGCATTTACAATATTCATTGATTTTTGCCATTGAAAAACGTCCAGAAATGTTTGAAGCTACTGACTGAATGAAAGGAGCTGGCATCTCACTCTCTTTGAATCTTCTTTATCATGCTAGGATTAGCAGGAAAAAGCAAAAAATTTCAGAATTGCACCTTGCAATGTGGAGATATTACTGTTTGTGCATTTACAATATTCATTGATTTTTGCCATTGAAAAACATGTTTTTCATATACCAGAAATGTTTGAAGCTACTGACTGAATGAAAGGAGCTGGCATCTCACGCTCTTTGAATCTTCTTTATCATGCTAGGATTAGCAGGAAAAAGCAAAAAATTTCAGAATTGCACCTTGCAATGTGGAGATATTACTGTTTGTGCATTTACAATATTCATTGATTTTTGCCATTGAAAAACAGGTTTTTCATATACCAGAAATGTTTGAAGCTACTGACTGAATGAAAGGAGCTGGCATCTTACTCTCTTTGAATCTTCTTTATCCTGCTAGGATTAGCAGGAAAAAGCAAAGAATTTCAGAATTGCACCTTGCAATGTGGAGATATTACTGTTTGTGCATTTACAATATTCATTGATTTTTGCCATTGAAAAACGTCCAGAAATGTTTGAAGCTACTGACTGAATGAAAGGAGCTGGCATCTCACTCTCTTTGAATCTTCTTTATCATGCTAGGATTAGCAGGAAAAAGCAAAAAATTTCAGAATTGCACCTTGCAATGTGGAGATATTACTGTTTGTGCATTTACAATATTCATTGATTTTTGCCATTGAAAAACGTTTTCACATACCAGAAATGTTTGAAGCTACTGACTGAATGAAAGGAGCTGGCATCTCACTCTCTTTGAATCTTCTTTATCATGCTAGGATTAGCAGGAAAAAGCAAAAAATTTCAGAATTGCACCTTGCAATGTGGAGATATTACTGTTTGTGCATTTACAATATTCATTGATTTTTGCCATTGAAAAACATGTTTTTCATATACCAGAAATGTTTGAAGCTACTGACTGAATGAAAGGAGCTGGCATCTCACTCTCTTTGAATCTTCTTTATCCTGCTAGGATTAGCAGGAAAAAGCAAAAAATTTCAGAATTGCACCTTGCAATGTGGAGATATTACTGTTTGTGCATTTACAATATTCATTGATTTTTGCCATTGAAAAACGTCCAGAAATGTTTGAAGCTACTGACTGAATGAAAGGAGCTGGCATCTCACTCTCTTTGAATCTTCTTTATCATGCTAGGATTAGCAGGAAAAAGCAAAAAATTTCAGAATTGCACCTTGCAATGTGGAGATATTACTGTTTGTGCATTTACAATATTCATTGATTTTTGCCATTGAAAAACGTCCAGAAATGTTTGAAGCTACTGACTGAATGAAAGGAGCTGGCATCTCACTCTCTTTGAATCTTCTTTATCATGCTAGGATTAGCAGGAAAAAGCAAAAAATTTCAGAATTGCACCTTGCAATGTGGAGATATTACTGTTTGTGCATTTACAATATTCATTGATTTTTGCCATTGAAAAACATCGTTATTCATATAACAGAAATGTTTGAAGCTACTGACTGAATGAAAGGAGCTGGCATCTCACTCTCTTTGAATCTTCTTTATCATGCTAGGATTAACAGGAAAAAGCAAAAAATTCAGAATTGCACCTTGCAATGTGGAGATATTACTGTTTGTGCATTTACAATATTCATTGATTTTTGCCATTGAAAAACGTCCAGAAATGTTTGAAGCTACTGACTGAATGAAAGGAGCTGGCATCTCACTCTCTTTGAATCTTCTTTATCATGCTAGGATTAGCAGGAAAAAGCAAAAAATTTCAGAATTGCACCTTGCAATGTGGAATATTACTGTTTGTGCATTTACAATATTCATTGATTTTTGCCATTGAAAAACGTTTTTCATATACCAGAAATGTTTGAAGCTACTGACTGAATGAAAGGAGCTGGCATCTCACTCTCTTTGAATCTTCTTTATCATGCTAGGATTAGCAGGAAAAAGCAAAAAATTTCAGAATTGCACCTTGCAATGTGGAGATATTACTGTTTGTGCATTTACAATATTCATTGATTTTTGCCATTGAAAAAAACATTTTTTTTATATACCAGAAATGTTTGAAGCTACTGACTGAATGAAAGGAGCTGGCATCTCACTCTCTTTGAATCTTCTTTATCATGCTAGGATTAACAGGAAAAAGCAAAAAATTTCAGAATTGCACCTTGCAATGTGTAGATATTACTGTTTGTGCATTTACAATATTCATTGATTTTTGCCATTGAAAAACATCCAGAAATGTTTGAAGCTACTGACTGAATGAAAGGAGCTGGCATCTCACTCTCTTTGAATCTTCTTTATCATGCTAGGATTAGCAGGAAAAAGCAAAAAATTTCAGAATTGCACCTTGCAATGTGGAGATATTACTGTTTGTGCATTTACAATATTCATTGATTTTTGCCATTGAAAAACATGTTTTTCATATACCAGAAATGTTTGAAGCTACTGACTGAATGAATGGAGCTGGCATCTCACTCTCTTTGAATCTTCTTTATCATGCTAGGATTAGCAGGAAAAAGCAAAAAATTTCAGAATTCCACCTTGCAATGTGGAGATATTACTGTTTGTGCATTTACAATATTCATTGATTTTTGCCATTGAAAAACATGTTTTTCATATACCAGAAATGTTTGAAGCTACTGACTGAATGAAAGGAACTGGCATCTCACTCTCTTTGAATCTTCTTTATCATGCTAGGATTAACAGGAAAAAGCAAAAAATTTCAGAATTGCACCTTGCAATGTGGAGATATTACTGTTTGTGCATTTACAATATTCATTGATTTTTGCCATTGAAAAACGTCCAGAAATGTTTGAAGCTACTGACTGAATGAAAGGAGCTGGCATCTCACTCTCTTTGAATCTTCTTTATCATGCTAGGATTAGCAGGAAAAAGCAAAAAATTTCAGAATTGCACCTTGCAATGTGGAGATATTACTGTTTGTGCATTTACAATATTCATTGATTTTTGCCATTGAAAAACATGTTTTTCATATACCAGAAATGTTTGAAGCTACTGACTGAATGAAAGGAGCTGGCATCTCACTCTCTTTGAATCTTCTTTATCATGCTAGGATTAACAGGAAAAAGCAAAAAATTTCAGAATTGCACCTTGCAATGTGGAGATATTACTGTTTGTGCATTTACAATATTCATTGATTTTTGCCATTGAAAAACGTCCAGAAATGTTTGAAGCTACTGACTGAATGAAAGGAGCTGGCATCTCACTCTCTTTGAATCTTCTTTATCATGCTAGGATTAGCAGGAAAAAGCAAAAAATTTCAGAATTGCACCTTGCAATGTGGAGATATTACTGTTTGTGCATTTACAATATTCATTGATTTTTGCCATTGAAAAACGTTTTTCATATACCAGAAATGTTTGAAGCTACTGACTGAATGAAAGGAGCTGGCATCTCACTCTCTTTGAATCTTCTTTATCATGCTAGGATTAACAGGAAAAAGCAAAAAATTTCAGAATTGCACCTTGCAATGTGGAGATATTACTGTTTGTGCATTTACAATATTCATTGATTTTTGCCATTGAAAAACATCCAGAAATGTTTGAAGCTACTGACTGAATGAAAGGAGCTGGCATCTCACTCTCTTTGAATCTTCTTTATCATGCTAGGATTAGCAGGAAAAAGCAAAAAATTTCAGAATTGCACCTTGCAATGTGGAGATATTACTGTTTGTGCATTTACAATATTCATTGATTTTTGCCATTGAAAAACATGTTTTTCATATACCAGAAATGTTTGAAGCTACTGACTGAATGAATGGAGCTGGCATCTCACTCTCTTTGAATCTTCTTTATCATGCTAGGATTAGCAGGAAAAAGCAAAAAATTTCAGAATTCCACCTTGCAATGTGGAGATATTACTGTTTGTGCATTTACAATATTCATTGATTTTTGCCATTGAAAAACATGTTTTTCATATACCAGAAATGTTTGAAGCTACTGACTGAATGAAAGGAACTGGCATCTCACTCTCTTTGAATCTTCTTTATCATGCTAGGATTAACAGGAAAAAGCAAAAAATTTCAGAATTGCACCTTGCAATGTGGAGATATTACTGTTTGTGCATTTACAATATTCATTGATTTTTGCCATTGAAAAACGTCCAGAAATGTTTGAAGCTACTGACTGAATGAAAGGAGCTGGCATCTCACTCTCTTTGAATCTTCTTTATCATGCTAGGATTAGCAGGAAAAAGCAAAAAATTTCAGAATTGCACCTTGCAATGTGGAGATATTACTGTTTGTGCATTTACAATATTCATTGATTTTTGCCATTGAAAAACATGTTTTTCATATACCAGAAATGTTTGAAGCTACTGACTGAATGAAAGGAGCTGGCATCTCACTCTCTTTGAATCTTCTTTATCATGCTAGGATTAGCAGGAAAAAGCAAAAAATTTCAGAATTGCACCTTGCAATGTGGAGATATTACTGTTTGTGCATTTACAATATTCATTGATTTTTGCCATTGAAAAACAGGTTTTTCATATACCAGAAATGTTTGAAGCTACTGACTGAATGAAAGGAGCTGGCATCTTACTCTCTTTGAATCTTCTTTATCCTGCTAGGATTAGCAGGAAAAAGCAAAGAATTTCAGAATTGCACCTTGCAATGTGGAGATATTACTGTTTGTGCATTTACAATATTCATTGATTTTTGCCATTGAAAAACGTCCAGAAATGTTTGAAGCTACTGACTGAATGAAAGGAGCTGGCATCTCACTCTCTTTGAATCTTCTTTATCATGCTAGGATTAGCAGGAAAAAGCAAAAAATTTCAGAATTGCACCTTGCAATGTGGAGATATTACTGTTTGTGCATTTACAATATTCATTGATTTTTGCCATTGAAAAACGTCCAGAAATGTTTGAAGCTACTGACTGAATGAAAGGAGCTGGCATCTCACTCTCTTTGAATCTTCTTTATCATGCTAGGATTAGCAGGAAAAAGCAAAAAATTTCAGAATTGCACCTTGCAATGTGGAGATATTACTGTTTGTGCATTTACAATATTCATTGATTTTTGCCATTGAAAAACATGTTTTTCATATACCAGAAATGTTTGAAGCTACTGACTGAATGAAAGGAGCTGGCATCTCACTCTCTTTGAATCTTCTTTATCCTGCTAGGATTAGCAGGAAAAAGCAAAAATTTCAGAATTGCACCTTGCAATGTGGAGATATTACTGTTTGTGCATTTACAATATTCATTGATTTTTGCCATTGAAAAACGTCCAGAAATGTTTGAAGCTACTGACTGAATGAAAGGAGCTGGCATCTCACTCTCTTTGAATCTTCTTTATCATGCTAGGATTAGCAGGAAAAAGCAAAAAATTTCAGAATTGCACCTTGCAATGTGGAGATATTACTGTTTGTGCATTTACAATATTCATTGATTTTTGCCATTGAAAAACGTCCAGAAATGTTTGAAGCTACTGACTGAATGAAAGGAGCTGGCATCTCACTCTCTTTGAATCTTCTTTATCATGCTAGGATTAGCAGGAAAAAGCAAAAAATTTCAGAATTGCACCTTGCAATGTGGAGATATTACTGTTTGTGCATTTACAATATTCATTGATTTTTGCCATTGAAAAACATCGTTATTCATATAACAGAAATGTTTGAAGCTACTGAACTGAATGAAAGGAGCTGGCATCTCACTCTCTTTGAATCTTCTTTATCATGCTAGGATTAACAGGAAAAAGCAAAAAAATTCAGAATTGCACCTTGCAATGTGGAGATATTACTGTTTGTGCATTTACAATATTCATTGATTTTTGCCATTGAAAAACGTCCAGAAATGTTTGAAGCTACTGACTGAATGAAAGGAGCTGGCATCTCACTCTCTTTGAATCTTCTTTATCATGCTAGGATTAGCAGGAAAAAGCAAAAAATTTCAGAATTGCACCTTGCAATGTGGAAATATTACTGTTTGTGCATTTACAATATTCATTGATTTTTGCCATTGAAAAACGTTTTTCATATACCAGAAATGTTTGAAGCTACTGACTGAATGAAAGGAGCTGGCATCTCACTCTCTTTGAATCTTCTTTATCATGCTAGGATTAGCAGGAAAAAGCAAAAAATTTCAGAATTGCACCTTGCAATGTGGAGATATTACTGTTTGTGCATTTACAATATTCATTGATTTTTGCCATTGAAAAACGTTTTTCATATACCAGAAATGTTTGAAGCTACTGACTGAATGAAAGGAGCTGGCATCTCACTCTCTTTGAATCTTCTTTATCATGCTAGGATTAACAGGAAAAAGCAAAAAATTTCAGAATTGCACCTTGCAATGTGGAGATATTACTGTTTGTGCATTTACAATATTCATTGATTTTTGCCATTGAAAAACATCCAGAAATGTTTGAAGCTACTGACTGAATGAAAGGAGCTGGCATCTCACTCTCTTTGAATCTTCTTTATCATGCTAGGATTAGCAGGAAAAAGCAAAAAATTTCAGAATTGCACCTTGCAATGTGGAGATATTACTGTTTGTGCATTTACAATATTCATTGATTTTTGCCATTGAAAAACATGTTTTTCATATACCAGAAATGTTTGAAGCTACTGACTGAATGAATGGAGCTGGCATCTCACTCTCTTTGAATCTTCTTTATCATGCTAGGATTAGCAGGAAAAAGCAAAAAATTTCAGAATTCCACCTTGCAATGTGGAGATATTACTGTTTGTGCATTTACAATATTCATTGATTTTTGCCATTGAAAAACATGTTTTTCATATACCAGAAATGTTTGAAGCTACTGACTGAATGAAAGGAACTGGCATCTCACTCTCTTTGAATCTTCTTTATCATGCTAGGATTAACAGGAAAAAGCAAAAAATTTCAGAATTGCACCTTGCAATGTGGAGATATTACTGTTTGTGCATTTACAATATTCATTGATTTTTGCCATTGAAAAACGTCCAGAAATGTTTGAAGCTACTGACTGAATGAAAGGAGCTGGCATCTCACTCTCTTTGAATCTTCTTTATCATGCTAGGATTAGCAGGAAAAAGCAAAAAATTTCAGAATTGCACCTTGCAATGTGGAGATATTACTGTTTGTGCATTTACAATATTCATTGATTTTTGCCATTGAAAAACATGTTTTTCATATACCAGAAATGTTTGAAGCTACTGACTGAATGAAAGGAGCTGGCATCTCACTCTCTTTGAATCTTCTTTATCATGCTAGGATTAACAGGAAAAAGCAAAAAATTTCAGAATTGCACCTTGCAATGTGGAGATATTACTGTTTGTGCATTTACAATATTCATTGATTTTTGCCATTGAAAAACGTCCAGAAATGTTTGAAGCTACTGACTGAATGAAAGGAGCTGGCATCTCACTCTCTTTGAATCTTCTTTATCATGCTAGGATTAGCAGGAAAAAGCAAAAAATTTCAGAATTGCACCTTGCAATGTGGAGATATTACTGTTTGTGCATTTACAATATTCATTGATTTTTGCCATTGAAAAACGTTTTTCATATACCAGAAATGTTTGAAGCTACTGACTGAATGAAAGGAGCTGGCATCTCACTCTCTTTGAATCTTCTTTATCATGCTAGGATTAACAGGAAAAAGCAAAAAATTTCAGAATTGCACCTTGCAATGTGGAGATATTACTGTTTGTGCATTTACAATATTCATTGATTTTTGCCATTGAAAAACATCCAGAAATGTTTGAAGCTACTGACTGAATGAAAGGAGCTGGCATCTCACTCTCTTTGAATCTTCTTTATCATGCTAGGATTAGCAGGAAAAAGCAAAAAATTTCAGAATTGCACCTTGCAATGTGGAGATATTACTGTTTGTGCATTTACAATATTCATTGATTTTTGCCATTGAAAAACATGTTTTTCATATACCAGAAATGTTTGAAGCTACTGACTGAATGAATGGAGCTGGCATCTCACTCTCTTTGAATCTTCTTTATCATGCTAGGATTAGCAGGAAAAAGCAAAAAATTTCAGAATTCCACCTTGCAATGTGGAGATATTACTGTTTGTGCATTTACAATATTCATTGATTTTTGCCATTGAAAAACATGTTTTTCATATACCAGAAATGTTTGAAGCTACTGACTGAATGAAAGGAACTGGCATCTCACTCTCTTTGAATCTTCTTTATCATGCTAGGATTAACAGGAAAAAGCAAAAAATTTCAGAATTGCACCTTGCAATGTGGAGATATTACTGTTTGTGCATTTACAATATTCATTGATTTTTGCCATTGAAAAACGTCCAGAAATGTTTGAAGCTACTGACTGAATGAAAGGAGCTGGCATCTCACTCTCTTTGAATCTTCTTTATCATGCTAGGATTAGCAGGAAAAAGCAAAAAATTTCAGAATTGCACCTTGCAATGTGGAGATATTACTGTTTGTGCATTTACAATATTCATTGATTTTTGCCATTGAAAAACATGTTTTTCATATACCAGAAATGTTTGAAGCTACTGACTGAATGAAAGGAGCTGGCATCTCACTCTCTTTGAATCTTCTTTATCATGCTAGGATTAACAGGAAAAAGCAAAAAATTTCAGAATTGCACCTTGCAATGTGGAGATATTACTGTTTGTGCATTTACAATATTCATTGATTTTTGCCATTGAAAAACGTCCAGAAATGTTTGAAGCTACTGACTGAATGAAAGGAGCTGGCATCTCACTCTCTTTGAATCTTCTTTATCATGCTAGGATTAGCAGGAAAAAGCAAAAAATTTCAGAATTGCACCTTGCAATGTGGAGATATTACTGTTTGTGCATTTACAATATTCATTGATTTTTGCCATTGAAAAACATGTTTTTCATATACCAGAAATGTTTGAAGCTACTGACTGAATGAAAGGAGCTGGCATCTCACTCTCTTTGAATCTTCTTTATCATGCTAGGATTAGCAGGAAAAAGCAAAAAATTTCAGAATTGCACCTTGCAATGTGGAGATATTACTGTTTGTGCATTTACAATATTCATTGATTTTTGCCATTGAAAAACATGTTTTTCATATACCAGAAATGTTTGAAGCTACTGACTGAATGAAAGGAGCTGGCATCTTACTCTCTTTGAATCTTCTTTATCCTGCTAGGATTAGCAGGAAAAAGCAAAGAATTTCAGAATTGCACCTTGCAATGTGGAGATATTACTGTTTGTGCATTTACAATATTCATTGATTTTTGCCATTGAAAAACGTCCAGAAATGTTTGAAGCTACTGACTGAATGAAAGGAGCTGGCATCTCACTCTCTTTGAATCTTCTTTATCATGCTAGGATTAACAGGAAAAAGCAAAAAATTTCAGAATTGCACCTTGCAATGTGGAGATATTACTGTTTGTGCATTTACAATATTCATTGATTTTTGCCATTGAAAAACATCCAGAAATGTTTGAAGCTACTGACTGAATGAAAGGAGCTGGCATCTCACTCTCTTTGAATCTTCTTTATCATGCTAGGATTAGCAGGAAAAAGCAAAAAATTTCAGAATTGCACCTTGCAATGTGGAGATATTACTGTTTGTGCATTTACAATATTCATTGATTTTTGCCATTGAAAAACATGTTTTTCATATACCAGAAATGTTTGAAGCTACTGACTGAATGAAAGGAGCTGGCATCTCACTCTCTTTGAATCTTCTTTATCATGCTAGGATTAACAGGAAAAAGCAAAAAATTTCAGAATTGCACCTTGCAATGTGGAGATATTACTGTTTGTGCATTTACAATATTCATTGATTTTTGCCATTGAAAAACGTCCAGAAATGTTTGAAGCTACTGACTGAATGAAAGGAGCTGGCATCTCACTCTCTTTGAATCTTCTTTATCATGCTAGGATTAGCAGGAAAAAGAAAAAATTTCAGAATTGCACCTTGCAATGTGGAGATATTACTGTTTGTGCATTTACAATATTCATTGATTTTTGCCATTGAAAAACATGTTTTTCATATACCAGAAATGTTTGAAGCTACTGACTGAATGAAAGGAGCTGGCATCTCACGCTCTTTGAATCTTCTTTATCATGCTAGGATTAGCAGGAAAAAGCAAAAAATTTCAGAATTGCACCTTGCAATGTGGAGATATTACTGTTTGTGCATTTACAATATTCATTGATTTTTGCCATTGAAAAACAGGTTTTTCATATACCAGAAATGTTTGAAGCTACTGACTGAATGAAAGGAGCTGGCATCTTACTCTCTTTGAATCTTCTTTATCCTGCTAGGATTAGCAGGAAAAAGCAAAGAATTTCAGAATTGCACCTTGCAATGTGGAGATATTACTGTTTGTGCATTTACAATATTCATTGATTTTTGCCATTGAAAAACGTCCAGAAATGTTTGAAGCTACTGACTGAATGAAAGGAGCTGGCATCTCACTCTCTTTGAATCTTCTTTATCATGCTAGGATTAGCAGGAAAAAGCAAAAAATTTCAGAATTGCACCTTGCAATGTGGAGATATTACTGTTTGTGCATTTACAATATTCATTGATTTTTGCCATTGAAAAACGTCCAGAAATGTTTGAAGCTACTGACTGAATGAAAGGAGCTGGCATCTCACTCTCTTTGAATCTTCTTTATCATGCTAGGATTAGCAGGAAAAAGCAAAAAATTTCAGAATTGCACCTTGCAATGTGGAGATATTACTGTTTGTGCATTTACAATATTCATTGATTTTTGCCATTGAAAAACATGTTTTTCATATACCAGAAATGTTTGAAGCTACTGACTGAATGAAAGGAGCTGGCATCTCACTCTCTTTGAATCTTCTTTATCCTGCTAGGATTAGCAGGAAAAAGCAAAAAATTTCAGAATTGCACCTTGCAATGTGGAGATATTACTGTTTGTGCATTTACAATATTCATTGATTTTTGCCATTGAAAAACGTCCAGAAATGTTTGAAGCTACTGACTGAATGAAAGGAGCTGGCATCTCACTCTCTTTGAATCTTCTTTATCATGCTAGGATTAGCAGGAAAAAGCAAAAAATTTCAGAATTGCACCTTGCAATGTGGAGATATTACTGTTTGTGCATTTACAATATTCATTGATTTTTGCCATTGAAAAACGTCCAGAAATGTTTGAAGCTACTGACTGAATGAAAGGAGCTGGCATCTCACTCTCTTTGAATCTTCTTTATCATGCTAGGATTAGCAGGAAAAAGCAAAAAATTTCAGAATTGCACCTTGCAATGTGGAGATATTACTGTTTGTGCATTTACAATATTCATTGATTTTTGCCATTGAAAAACATCGTTATTCATATAACAGAAATGTTTGAAGCTACTGACTGAATGAAAGGAGCTGGCATCTCACTCTCTTTGAATCTTCTTTATCATGCTAGGATTAACAGGAAAAAGCAAAAAAATTCAGAATTGCACCTTGCAATGTGGAGATATTACTGTTTGTGCATTTACAATATTCATTGATTTTTGCCATTGAAAAACGTCCAGAAATGTTTGAAGCTACTGACTGAATGAAAGGAGCTGGCATCTCACTCTCTTTGAATCTTCTTTATCATGCTAGGATTAGCAGGAAAAAGCAAAAAATTTCAGAATTGCACCTTGCAATGTGGAAATATTACTGTTTGTGCATTTACAATATTCATTGATTTTTGCCATTGAAAAACGTTTTTCATATACCAGAAATGTTTGAAGCTACTGACTGAATGAAAGGAGCTGGCATCTCACTCTCTTTGAATCTTCTTTATCATGCTAGGATTAGCAGGAAAAAGCAAAAAATTTCAGAATTGCACCTTGCAATGTGGAGATATTACTGTTTGTGCATTTACAATATTCATTGATTTTTGCCATTGAAAAACGTTTTTCATATACCAGAAATGTTTGAAGCTACTGACTGAATGAAAGGAGCTGGCATCTCACTCTCTTTGAATCTTCTTTATCATGCTAGGATTAACAGGAAAAAGCAAAAAATTTCAGAATTGCACCTTGCAATGTGGAGATATTACTGTTTGTGCATTTACAATATTCATTGATTTTTGCCATTGAAAAACATCCAGAAATGTTTGAAGCTACTGACTGAATGAAAGGAGCTGGCATCTCACTCTCTTTGAATCTTCTTTATCATGCTAGGATTAGCAGGAAAAAGCAAAAAATTTCAGAATTGCACCTTGCAATGTGGAGATATTACTGTTTGTGCATTTACAATATTCATTGATTTTTGCCATTGAAAAACATGTTTTTCATATACCAGAAATGTTTGAAGCTACTGACTGAATGAATGGAGCTGGCATCTCACTCTCTTTGAATCTTCTTTATCATGCTAGGATTAGCAGGAAAAAGCAAAAAATTTCAGAATTCCACCTTGCAATGTGGAGATATTACTGTTTGTGCATTTACAATATTCATTGATTTTTGCCATTGAAAAACATGTTTTTCATATACCAGAAATGTTTGAAGCTACTGACTGAATGAAAGGAACTGGCATCTCACTCTCTTTGAATCTTCTTTATCATGCTAGGATTAACAGGAAAAAGCAAAAAATTTCAGAATTGCACCTTGCAATGTGGAGATATTACTGTTTGTGCATTTACAATATTCATTGATTTTTGCCATTGAAAAACGTCCAGAAATGTTTGAAGCTACTGACTGAATGAAAGGAGCTGGCATCTCAATCTCTTTGAATCTTCTTTATCATGCTAGGATTAGCAGGAAAAAGCAAAAAATTTCAGAATTGCACCTTGCAATGTGGAGATATTACTGTTTGTGCATTTACAATATTCATTGATTTTTGCCATTGAAAAACATGTTTTTCATATACCAGAAATGTTTGAAGCTACTGACTGAATGAAAGGAGCTGGCATCTCACTCTCTTTGAATCTTCTTTATCATGCTAGGATTAGCAGGAAAAAGCAAAAAATTTCAGAATTCCACCTTGCAATGTGGAGATATTACTGTTTGTGCATTTACAATATTCATTGATTTTTGCCATTGAAAAACATGTTTTTCATATACCAGAAATGTTTGAAGCTACTGACTGAATGAAAGGAACTGGCATCTCACTCTCTTTGAATCTTCTTTATCATGCTAGGATTAACAGGAAAAAGCAAAAAATTTCAGAATTGCACCTTGCAATGTGGAGATATTACTGTTTGTGCATTTACAATATTCATTGATTTTTGCCATTGAAAAACGTCCAGAAATGTTTGAAGCTACTGACTGAATGAAAGGAGCTGGCATCTCACTCTCTTTGAATCTTCTTTATCATGCTAGGATTAGCAGGAAAAAGCAAAAAATTTCAGAATTGCACCTTGCAATGTGGAGATATTACTGTTTGTGCATTTACAATATTCATTGATTTTTGCCATTGAAAAACATGTTTTTCATATACCAGAAATGTTTGAAGCTACTGACTGAATGAAAGGAGCTGGCATCTCACTCTCTTTGAATCTTCTTTATCATGCTAGGATTAACAGGAAAAAGCAAAAAATTTCAGAATTGCACCTTGCAATGTGGAGATATTACTGTTTGTGCATTTACAATATTCATTGATTTTTGCCATTGAAAAACGTCCAGAAATGTTTGAAGCTACTGACTGAATGAAAGGAGCTGGCATCTCACTCTCTTTGAATCTTCTTTATCATGCTAGGATTAGCAGGAAAAAGCAAAAAATTTCAGAATTGCACCTTGCAATGTGGAGATATTACTGTTTGTGCATTTACAATATTCATTGATTTTTGCCATTGAAAAACATGTTTTTCATATACCAGAAATGTTTGAAGCTACTGACTGAATGAAAGGAGCTGGCATCTCACTCTCTTTGAATCTTCTTTATCATGCTAGGATTAGCAGGAAAAAGCAAAAAATTTCAGAATTGCACCTTGCAATGTGGAGATATTACTGTTTGTGCATTTACAATATTCATTGATTTTTGCCATTGAAAAACATGTTTTTCATATACCAGAAATGTTTGAAGCTACTGACTGAATGAAAGGAGCTGGCATCTTACTCTCTTTGAATCTTCTTTATCCTGCTAGGATTAGCAGGAAAAAGCAAAGAATTTCAGAATTGCACCTTGCAATGTGGAGATATTACTGTTTGTGCATTTACAATATTCATTGATTTTTGCCATTGAAAAACGTCCAGAAATGTTTGAAGCTACTGACTGAATGAAAGGAGCTGGCATCTCACTCTCTTTGAATCTTCTTTATCATGCTAGGATTAACAGGAAAAAGCAAAAAATTTCAGAATTGCACCTTGCAATGTGGAGATATTACTGTTTGTGCATTTACAATATTCATTGATTTTTGCCATTGAAAAACATCCAGAAATGTTTGAAGCTACTGACTGAATGAAAGGAGCTGGCATCTCACTCTCTTTGAATCTTCTTTATCATGCTAGGATTAGCAGGAAAAAGCAAAAAATTTCAGAATTGCACCTTGCAATGTGGAGATATTACTGTTTGTGCATTTACAATATTCATTGATTTTTGCCATTGAAAAACATGTTTTTCATATACCAGAAATGTTTGAAGCTACTGACTGAATGAAAGGAGCTGGCATCTCACTCTCTTTGAATCTTCTTTATCATGCTAGGATTAACAGGAAAAAGCAAAAAATTTCAGAATTGCACCTTGCAATGTGGAGATATTACTGTTTGTGCATTTACAATATTCATTGATTTTTGCCATTGAAAAACATCCAGAAATGTTTGAAGCTACTGACTGAATGAAAGGAGCTGGCATCTCACTCTCTTTGAATCTTCTTTATCATGCTAGGATTAGCAGGAAAAAGCAAAAAATTTCAGAATTGCACCTTGCAATGTGGAGATATTACTGTTTGTGCATTTACAATATTCATTGATTTTTGCCATTGAAAAACATGTTTTTCATATACCAGAAATGTTTGTAGCTACTGACTGAATGAAAGGAGCTGGCATCTCACTCTCTTTGAATCTTCTTTATCATGCTAGGATTAACAGGAAAAAGCAAAAAATTTCAGAATTGCACCTTGCAATGTGGAGATATTACTGTTTGTGCATTTACAATATTCATTGATTTTTGCCATTGAAAAACGTCCAGAAATGTTTGAAGCTACTGACTGAATGAAAGGAGCTGGCATCTCACTCTCTTTGAATCTTCTTTATCATGCTAGGATTAGCAGGAAAAAGCAAAAAAATTCAGAATTGCACCTTGCAATGTGGAGATATTACTGTTTGTGCATTTACAATATTCATTGATTTTTGCCATTGAAAAACATGTTTTTCATATACCAGAAATGTTTGAAGCTACTGACTGAATGAAAGGAGCTGGCATCTCACTCTCTTTGAATCTTCTTTATCATGCTAGGATTAGCAGGAAAAAGCAAAAAATTTCAGAATTGCACCTTGCAATGTGGAGATATTACTGTTTGTGCATTTACAATATTCATTGATTTTTGCCATTGAAAAACATGTTTTTCATATACCAGAAATGTTTGAAGCTACTGACTGAATGAAAGGAGCTGGCATCTTACTCTCTTTGAATCTTCTTTATCCTGCTAGGATTAGCAGGAAAAAGCAAAGAATTTCAGAATTGCACCTTGCAATGTGGAGATATTACTGTTTGTGCATTTACAATATTCATTGATTTTTGCCATTGAAAAACGTCCAGAAATGTTTGAAGCTACTGACTGAATGAAAGGAGCTGGCATCTCACTCTCTTTGAATCTTCTTTATCATGCTAGGATTAGCAGGAAAAAGCAAAAAATTTCAGAATTGCACCTTGCAATGTGGAGATATTACTGTTTGTGCATTTACAATATTCATTGATTTTTGCCATTGAAAAACATGTTTTTCATATACCAGAAATGTTTGAAGCTACTGACTGAATGAAAGGAGCTGGCATCTCACTCTCTTTGAATCTTCTTTATCATGCTAGGATTAGCAGGAAAAAGCAAAAAATTTCAGAATTGCACCTTGCAATGTGGAGATATTACTGTTTGTGCATTTACAATATTCATTGATTTTTGCCATTGAAAAACATGTTTTTCATATACCAGAAATGTTTGAAGCTACTGACTGAATGAAAGGAGCTGGCATCTCACTCTCTTTGAATCTTCTTTATCCTGCTAGGATTAGCAGGAAAAAGCAAAAAATTTCAGAATTGCACCTTGCAATGTGGAGATATTACTGTTTGTGCATTTACAATATTCATTGATTTTTGCCATTGAAAAACGTCCAGAAATGTTTGAAGCTACTGACTGAATGAAAGGAGCTGGCATCTCACTCTGAATCTTCTTTATCATGCTAGGATTAGCAGGAAAAAGCAAAAAATTTCAGAATTGCACCTTGCAATGTGGAGATATTACTGTTTGTGCATTTACAATATTCATTGATTTTTGCCATTGAAAAACGTCCAGAAATGTTTGAAGCTACTGACTGAATGAAAGGAGCTGGCATCTCACTCTCTTTGAATCTTCTTTATCATGCTAGGATTAGCAGGAAAAAGCAAAAAATTTCAGAATTGCACCTTGCAATGTGGAGATATTACTGTTTGTGCATTTACAATATTCATTGATTTTTGCCATTGAAAAACATCGTTATTCATATAACAGAAATGTTTGAAGCTACTGACTGAATGAAAGGAGCTGGCATCTCACTCTCTTTGAATCTTCTTTATCATGCTAGGATTAACAGGAAAAAGCAAAAAATTTCAGAATTGCACCTTGCAATGTAGAGATATTACTGTTTGTGCATTTACAATATTCATTGATTTTTGCCATTGAAAAACGTCCAGAAATGTTTGAAGCTACTGACTGAATGAAAGGAGCTGGCATCTCACTCTCTTTGAATCTTCTTTTCATGCTAGGATTAGCAGGAAAAACAAAAAATTTCAGAATTGCACCTTGCAATGTGGAAATATTACTGTTTGTGCATTTACAATATTCATTGATTTTTGCCATTGAAAAACATGTTTTTCATATACCAGAAATGTTTGAAGCTACTGACTGAATGAAAGGAGCTGGCATCTCACTCTCTTTGAATCTTCTTTATCATGCTAGGATTAGCAGGAAAAAGCAAAAAATTTCAGAATTGCACCTTGCAATGTGGAGATATTACTGTTTGTGCATTTACAATATTCATTGATTTTTGCCATTGAAAAACGTTTTTCATATACCAGAAATGTTTGAAGCTACTGACTGAATGAAAGGAGCTGGCATCTCACTCTCTTTGAATCTTCTTTATCATGCTAGGATTAGCAGGAAAAAGCAAAAAATTTCAGAATTGCACCTTGCAATGTGGAGATATTACTGTTTGTGCATTTACAATATTCATTGATTTTTGCCATTGAAAAACATGTTTTTCATATACCAGAAATGTTTGAAGCTACTGACTGAATGAAAGGAGCTGGCATCTCACTCTCTTTGAATCTTCTTTATCATGCTAGGATTAGCAGGAAAAAGCAAAAAATTTCAGAATTGCACCTTGCAATGTGGAGATATTACTGTTTGTGCATTTACAATATTCATTGATTTTTGCCATTGAAAAACGTCCAGAAATGTTTGAAGCTACTGACTGAATGAAAGGAGCTGGCATCTCACTCTCTTTGAATCTTCTTTATCATGCTAGGATTAGCAGGAAAAAGCAAAAAATTTCAGAATTGCACCTTGCAATGTGGAGATATTACTGTTTGTGTATTTACAATATTCATTGATTTTTGCCATTGAAAAACGTCCAGAAATGTTTGAAGCTACTGACTGAATGAAAGGAGCTGGCATCTCACTCTCTTTGAATCTTCTTTATCATGCTAGGATTAGCAGGAAAAAGCAAAAAATTTCAGAATTGCACCTTGCAATGTGGAGATATTACTGTTTGTGCATTTACAATATTCATTGATTTTTGCCATTGAAAAACATGTTTTTCATATACCAGAAATGTTTGAAGCTACTGACTGAAAGGAGCTGGCATCTCACTCTCTTTGAATCTTCTTTATCATGCTAGGATTAGCAGGAAAAAGCAAAAAATTTCAGAATTGCACCTTGCAATGTGGAGATATTACTGTTTGTGCATTTACAATATTCATTGATTTTTGCCATTGAAAAACGTCCAGAAATGTTTGAAGCTACTGACTGAATGAAAGGAGCTGGCATCTCACTCTCTTTGAATCTTCTTTATCATGCTAGGATTAGCAGGAAAAAGCAAAAAATTTCAGAATTGCACCTTGCAATGTGGAGATATTACTGTTTGTGCATTTACAATATTCATTGATTTTTGCCATTGAAAAACATGTTTTTCATATACCAGAAATGTTTGAAGCTACTGACTGAATGAAAGGAGCTGGCATCTCACTCTCTTTGAATCTTCTTTATCATGCTAGGATTAGCAGGAAAAAGCAAAAAATTTCAGAATTGCACCTTGCAATGTGGAGATATTACTGTTTGTGCATTTACAATATTCATTGATTTTTGCCATTGAAAAACATGTTTTTCATATACCAGAAATGTTTGAAGCTACTGACTGAATGAAAGGAGCTGGCATCTCACTCTCTTTGAATCTTCTTTATCCTGCTAGGATTAGCAGGAAAAAGCAAAAAATTTCAGAATTGCACCTTGCAATGTGGAGATATTACTGTTTGTGCATTTACAATATTCATTGATTTTTGCCATTGAAAAACGTCCAGAAATGTTTGAAGCTACTGACTGAATGAAAGGAGCTGGCATCTCACTCTGAATCTTCTTTATCATGCTAGGATTAGCAGGAAAAAGCAAAAAATTTCAGAATTGCACCTTGCAATGTGGAGATATTACTGTTTGTGCATTTACAATATTCATTGATTTTTGCCATTGAAAAACGTCCAGAAATGTTTGAAGCTACTGACTGAATGAAAGGAGCTGGCATCTCACTCTCTTTGAATCTTCTTTATCATGCTAGGATTAGCAGGAAAAAGCAAAAAATTTCAGAATTGCACCTTGCAATGTGGAGATATTACTGTTTGTGCATTTACAATATTCATTGATTTTTGCCATTGAAAAACATCGTTATTCATATAACAGAAATGTTTGAAGCTACTGACTGAATGAAAGGAGCTGGCATCTCACTCTTTGAATCTTCTTTATCATGCTAGGATTAACAGGAAAAAGCAAAAAATTTCAGAATTGCACCTTGCAATGTAGAGATATTACTGTTTGTGCATTTACAATATTCATTGATTTTTGCCATTGAAAAACGTCCAGAAATGTTTGAAGCTACTGACTGAATGAAAGGAGCTGGCATCTCACTCTCTTTGAATCTTCTTTATCATGCTAGGATTAGCAGGAAAAAGCAAAAAATTTCAGAATTGCACCTTGCAATGTGGAAATATTACTGTTTGTGCATTTACAATATTCATTGATTTTTGCCATTGAAAAACATGTTTTTCATATACCAGAAATGTTTGAAGCTACTGACTGAATGAAAGGAGCTGGCATCTCACTCTCTTTGAATCTTCTTTATCATGCTAGGATTAGCAGGAAAAAGCAAAAAATTTCAGAATTGCACCTTGCAATGTGGAGATATTACTGTTTGTGCATTTACAATATTCATTGATTTTTGCCATTGAAAAACGTTTTTCATATACCAGAAATGTTTGAAGCTACTGACTGAATGAAAGGAGCTGGCATCTCACTCTCTTTGAATCTTCTTTATCATGCTAGGATTAGCAGGAAAAAGCAAAAAATTTCAGAATTGCACCTTGCAATGTGGAGATATTACTGTTTGTGCATTTACAATATTCATTGATTTTTGCCATTGAAAAACATGTTTTTCATATACCAGAAATGTTTGAAGCTACTGACTGAATGAAAGGAGCTGGCATCTCACTCTCTTTGAATCTTCTTTATCATGCTAGGATTAGCAGGAAAAAGCAAAAAATTTCAGAATTGCACCTTGCAATGTGGAGATATTACTGTTTGTGCATTTACAATATTCATTGATTTTTGCCATTGAAAAACGTCCAGAAATGTTTGAAGCTACTGACTGAATGAAAGGAGCTGGCATCTCACTCTCTTTGAATCTTCTTTATCATGCTAGGATTAGCAGGAAAAAGCAAAAAATTTCAGAATTGCACCTTGCAATGTGGAGATATTACTGTTTGTGTATTTACAATATTCATTGATTTTTGCCATTGAAAAACGTCCAGAAATGTTTGAAGCTACTGACTGAATGAAAGGAGCTGGCATCTCACTCTCTTTGAATCTTCTTTATCATGCTAGGATTAGCAGGAAAAAGCAAAAAATTTCAGAATTGCACCTTGCAATGTGGAGATATTACTGTTTGTGCATTTACAATATTCATTGATTTTTGCCATTGAAAAACATGTTTTTCATATACCAGAAATGTTTGAAGCTACTGACTGAAAGGAGGTGGCATCTCACTCTCTTTGAATCTTCTTTATCATGCTAGGATTAGCAGGAAAAAGCAAAAAATTTCAGAATTGCACCTTGCAATGTGGAGATATTACTGTTTGTGCATTTACAATATTCATTGATTTTTGCCATTGAAAAACATGTTTTTCATATACCAGAAATGTTTGAAGCTACTGACTGAATGAAAGGAGCTGGCATCTCACTCTCTTTGAATCTTCTTTATCATGCTAGGATTAGCAGGAAAAAGCAAAAAATTTCAGAATTGCACCTTGCAATGTGGAGATATTACTGTTTGTGCATTTACAATATTCATTGATTTTTGCCATTGAAAAACATGTTTTTCATATACCAGAAATGTTTGAAGCTACTGACTGAATGAAAGGAGCTTGCATCTTACTCTCTTTGAATCTTCTTTATCCTGCTAGGATTAGCAGGAAAAAGCAAAGAATTTCAGAATTGCACCTTGCAATGTGGAGATATTACTGTTTGTGCATTTACAATATTCATTGATTTTTGCAATTGAAAAACGTCCAGAAATGTTTGAAGCTACTGACTGAATGAAAGGAGCTGGCATCTCACTCTCTTTGAATCTTCTTTATCATGCTAGGATTAGCAGGAAAAAGCAAAAAATTTCAGAATTGCACCTTGCAATGTGGAGATATTACTGTTTGTGCATTTACAATATTCATTGATTTTTGCCATTGAAAACGTCCAGAAATGTTTGAAGCTACTGACTGAATGAAAGGAGCTGGCATCTCACTCTCTTTGAATCTTCTTTATCATGCTAGGATTAGCAGGAAAAAGCAAAAAATTTCAGAATTGCACCTTGCAATGTGGAGATATTACTGTTTGTGCATTTACAATATTCATTGATTTTTGCCATTGAAAAACATGTTTTTCATATACCAGAAATGTTTGAAGCTACTGACTGAATGAAAGGAGCTGGCATCTCACTCTCTTTGAATCTTCTTTATCATGCTAGGATTAGCAGGAAAAAGCAAAAAATTTCAGAATTGCACCTTGCAATGTGGAGATATTACTGTTTGTGCATTTACAATATTCATTGATTTTTGCCATTGAAAAACATGTTTTTCATATACCAGAAATGTTTGAAGCTACTGACTGAATGAAAGGAGCTGGCATCTTACTCTCTTTGAATCTTCTTTATCCTGCTAGGATTAGCAGGAAAAAGCAAAGAATTTCAGAATTGCACCTTGCAATGTGGAGATATTACTGTTTGTGCATTTACAATGTTCATTGATTTTTGCCATTGAAAAACGTCCAGAAATGTTTGAAGCTACTGACTGAATGAAAGGAGCTGGCATCTCACTCTCTTTGAATCTTCTTTATCATGCTAGGATTAGCAGGAAAAAGCAAAAAATTTCAGAATTGCACCTTGCAATGTGGAGATATTACTGTTTGTGCATTTACAATATTCATTGATTTTTGCCATTGAAAAACGTCCAGAAATGTTTGAAGCTACTGACTGAATGAAAGGAGCTGGCATCTCACTCTCTTTGAATCTTCTTTATCATGCTAGGATTAGCAGGAAAAAGCAAAAAATTTCAGAATTGCACCTTGCAATGTGGAGATATTACTGTTTGTGCATTTACAATATTCATTGATTTTTGCCATTGAAAAACATGTTTTTCATATACCAGAAATGTTTGAAGCTACTGACTGAATGAAAGGAGCTGGCATCTCACTCTCTTTGAATCTTCTTTATCATGCTAGGATTAGCAGGAAAAAGCAAAAAATTTCAGAATTGCACCTTGCAATGTGGAGATATTACTGTTTGTGCATTTACAATATTCATTGATTTTTGCCATTGAAAAACGTCCAGAAATGTTTGAAGCTACTGACTGAATGAAAGGAGCTGGCATCTCACTCTCTTTGAATCTTCTTTATCATGCTAGGATTAGCAGGAAAAAGCAAAAAATTTCAGAATTGCACCTTGCAATGTGGAGATATTACTGTTTGTGTATTTACAATATTCATTGATTTTTGCCATTGAAAACCGTCCAGAAATGTTTGAAGCTACTGACTGAATGAAAGGAGCTGGCATCTCACTCTCTTTGAATCTTCTTTATCATGCTAGGATTAGCAGGAAAAAGCAAAAAATTTCAGAATTGCACCTTGCAATGTGGAGATATTACTGTTTGTGCATTTACAATATTCATTGATTTTTGCCATTGAAAAACATGTTTTTCATATACCAGAAATGTTTGAAGCTACTGACTGAAAGGAGGTGGCATCTCACTCTCTTTGAATCTTCTTTATCATGCTAGGATTAGCAGGAAAAAGCAAAAAATTTCAGAATTGCACCTTGCAATGTGGAGATATTACTGTTTGTGCATTTACAATATTCATTGATTTTTGCCATTGAAAAACATGTTTTTCATATACCAGAAATGTTTGAAGCTACTGACTGAAAGGAGGTGGCATCTCACTCTCTTTGAATCTTCTTTATCATGCTAGGATTAGCAGGAAAAAGCAAAAAATTTCAGAATTGCACCTTGCAATGTGGAGATATTACTGTTTGTGCATTTACAATATTCATTGATTTTTGCCATTGAAAAACATGTTTTTCATATACCAGAAATGTTTGAAGCTACTGACTGAATGAAAGGAGCTGGCATCTCACTCTCTTTGAATCTTCTTTATCATGCTAGGATTAGCAGGAAAAAGCAAAAAATTTCAGAATTGCACCTTGCAATGTGGAGATATTACTGTTTGTGCATTTACAATATTCATTGATTTTTGCCATTGAAAAACATGTTTTTCATATACCAGAAATGTTTGAAGCTACTGACTGAATGAAAGGAGCTGGCATCTTACTCTCTTTGAATCTTCTTTATCCTGCTAGGATTAGCAGGAAAAAGCAAAGAATTTCAGAATTGCACCTTGCAATGTGGAGATATTACTGTTTGTGCATTTACAATATTCATTGATTTTTGCCATTGAAAAACGTCCAGAAATGTTTGAAGCTACTGACTGAATGAAAGGAGCTGGCATCTCACTCTCTTTGAATCTTCTTTATCATGCTAGGATTAGCAGGAAAAAGCAAAAAATTTCAGAATTGCACCTTGCAATGTGGAGATATTACTGTTTGTGCATTTACAATATTCATTGATTTTTGCCATTGAAAACGTCCAGAAATGTTTGAAGCTACTGACTGAATGAAAGGAGCTGGCATCTCACTCTCTTTGAATCTTCTTTATCATGCTAGGATTAGCAGGAAAAAGCAAAAAATTTCAGAATTGCACCTTGCAATGTGGAGATATTACTGTTTGTGCATTTACAATATTCATTGATTTTTGCCATTGAAAAACATGTTTTTCATATACCAGAAATGTTTGAAGCTACTGACTGAATGAAAGGAGCTGGCATCTCACTCTCTTTGAATCTTCTTTATCATGCTAGGATTAGCAGGAAAAAGCAAAAAATTTCAGAATTGCACCTTGCAATGTGGAGATATTACTGTTTGTGCATTTACAATATTCATTGATTTTTGCCATTGAAAAACATGTTTTTCATATACCAGAAATGTTTGAAGCTACTGACTGAATGAAAGGAGCTGGCATCTTACTCTCTTTGAATCTTCTTTATCCTGCTAGGATTAGCAGGAAAAAGCAAAGAATTTCAGAATTGCACCTTGCAATGTGGAGATATTACTGTTTGTGCATTTACAATGTTCATTGATTTTTGCCATTGAAAAACGTCCAGAAATGTTTGAAGCTACTGACTGAATGAAAGGAGCTGGCATCTCACTCTCTTTGAATCTTCTTTATCATGCTAGGATTAGCAGGAAAAAGCAAAAAATTTCAGAATTGCACCTTGCAATGTGGAGATATTACTGTTTGTGCATTTACAATATTCATTGATTTTTGCCATTGAAAAACGTCCAGAAATGTTTGAAGCTACTGACTGAATGAAAGGAGCTGGCATCTCACTCTCTTTGAATCTTCTTTATCATGCTAGGATTAGCAGGAAAAAGCAAAAAATTTCAGAATTGCACCTTGCAATGTGGAGATATTACTGTTTGTGCATTTACAATATTCATTGATTTTTGCCATTGAAAAACATGTTTTTCATATACCAGAAATGTTTGAAGCTACTGACTGAATGAAAGGAGCTGGCATCTCACTCTCTTTGAATCTTCTTTATCATGCTAGGATTAGCAGGAAAAAGCAAAAAATTTCAGAATTGCACCTTGCAATGTGGAGATATTACTGTTTGTGCATTTACAATATTCATTGATTTTTGCCATTGAAAAACGTCCAGAAATGTTTGAAGCTACTGACTGAATGAAAGGAGCTGGCATCTCACTCTCTTTGAATCTTCTTTATCATGCTAGGATTAGCAGGAAAAAGCAAAAAATTTCAGAATTGCACCTTGCAATGTGGAGATATTACTGTTTGTGTATTTACAATATTCATTGATTTTTGCCATTGAAAAACGTCCAGAAATGTTTGAAGCTACTGACTGAATGAAAGGAGCTGGCATCTCACTCTCTTTGAATCTTCTTTATCATGCTAGGATTAGCAGGAAAAAGCAAAAAATTTCAGAATTGCACCTTGCAATGTGGAGATATTACTGTTTGTGCATTTACAATATTCATTGATTTTTGCCATTGAAAAACATGTTTTTCATATACCAGAAATGTTTGAAGCTACTGACTGAAAGGAGGTGGCATCTCACTCTCTTTGAATCTTCTTTATCATGCTAGGATTAGCAGGAAAAAGCAAAAAATTTCAGAATTGCACCTTGCAATGTGGAGATATTACTGTTTGTGCATTTACAATATTCATTGATTTTTGCCATTGAAAAACATGTATTTCATATACCAGAAATGTTTGAAGCTACTGACTGAATGAAAGGAGCTGGCATCTCACTCTCTTTGAATCTTCTTTATCATGCTAGGATTAGCAGGAAAAAGCAAAAAATTTCAGAATTGCACCTTGCAATGTGGAGATATTACTGTTTGTGCATTTACAATATTCATTGATTTTTGCCATTGAAAAACATGTTTTTCATATACCAGAAATGTTTGAAGCTACTGACTGAATGAAAGGAGCTGGCATCTTACTCTCTTTGAATCTTCTTTATCCTGCTAGGATTAGCAGGAAAAAGCAAAGAATTTCAGAATTGCACCTTGCAATGTGGAGATATTACTGTTTGTGCATTTACAATATTCATTGATTTTTGCCATTGAAAAACGTCCAGAAATGTTTGAAGCTACTGACTGAATGAAAGGAGCTGGCATCTCACTCTCTTTGAATCTTCTTTATCATGCTAGGATTAGCAGGAAAAAGCAAAAAATTTCAGAATTGCACCTTGCAATGTGGAGATATTACTGTTTGTGCATTTACAATATTCATTGATTTTTGCCATTGAAAAACGTCCAGAAATGTTTGAAGCTACTGACTGAATGAAAGGAGCTGGCATCTCACTCTCTTTGAATCTTCTTTATCATGCTAGGATTAGCAGGAAAAAGCAAAAAATTTCAGAATTGCACCTTGCAATGTGGAGATATTACTGTTTGTGCATTTACAATATTCATTGATTTTTGCCATTGAAAAACATGTTTTTCATATACCAGAAATGTTTGAACCTACTGACTGAATGAAAGGAGCTGGCATCTCACTCTCTTTGAATCTTCTTTATCATGCTAGGATTAGCAGGAAAAAGCAAAAAATTTCAGAATTGCACCTTGCAATGTGGAGATATTACTGTTTGTGCATTTACAATATTCATTGATTTTTGCCATTGAAAAACATGTTTTTCATATACCAGAAATGTTTGAAGCTACTGACTGAATGAAAGGAGCTGGCATCTCACTCTCTTTGAATCTTCTTTATCCTGCTAGGATTAGCAGGAAAAAGCAAAAAATTTCAGAATTGCACCTTGCAATGTGGAGATATTACTGTTTGTGCATTTACAATATTCATTGATTTTTGCCATTGAAAAACGTCCAGAAATGTTTGAAGCTACTGACTGAATGAAAGGAGCTGGCATCTCACTCTGAATCTTCTTTATCATGCTAGGATTAGCAGGAAAAAGCAAAAAATTTCAGAATTGCACCTTGCAATGTGGAGATATTACTGTTTGTGCATTTACAATATTCATTGATTTTTGCCATTGAAAAACGTCCAGAAATGTTTGAAGCTACTGACTGAATGAAAGGAGCTGGCATCTCACTCTCTTTGAATCTTCTTTATCATGCTAGGATTAGCAGGAAAAAGCAAAAAATTTCAGAATTGCACCTTGCAATGTGGAGATATTACTGTTTGTGCATTTACAATATTCATTGATTTTTGCCATTGAAAAACATCGTTATTCATATAACAGAAATGTTTGAAGCTACTGACTGAATGAAAGGAGCTGGCATCTCACTCTCTTTGAATCTTCTTTATCATGCTAGGATTAACAGGAAAAAGCAAAAAATTTCAGAATTGCACCTTGCAATGTAGAGATATTACTGTTTGTGCATTTACAATATTCATTGATTTTTGCCATTGAAAAACGTCCAGAAATGTTTGAAGCTACTGACTGAATGAAAGGAGCTGGCATCTCACTCTCTTTGAATCTTCTTTATCATGCTAGGATTAGCAGGAAAAAGCAAAAAATTTCAGAATTGCACCTTGCAATGTGGAAATATTACTGTTTGTGCATTTAGAATATTCATTGATTTTTGCCATTGAAAAACATGTTTTTCATATACCAGAAATGTTTGAAGCTACTGACTGAATGAAAGGAGCTGGCATCTCACTCTCTTTGAATCTTCTTTATCATGCTAGGATTAGCAGGAAAAAGCAAAAAATTTCAGAATTGCACCTTGCAATGTGGAGATATTACTGTTTGTGCATTTACAATATTCATTGATTTTTGCCATTGAAAAACGTTTTTCATATACCAGAAATGTTTGAAGCTACTGACTGAATGAAAGGAGCTGGCATCTCACTCTCTTTGAATCTTCTTTATCATGCTAGGATTAGCAGGAAAAAGCAAAAAATTTCAGAATTGCACCTTGCAATGTGGAGATATTACTGTTTGTGCATTTACAATATTCATTGATTTTTGCCATTGAAAAACATGTTTTTCATATACCAGAAATGTTTGAAGCTACTGACTGAATGAAAGGAGCTGGCATCTCACTCTCTTTGAATCTTCTTTATCATGCTAGGATTAGCAGGAAAAAGCAAAAAATTTCAGAATTGCACCTTGCAATGTGGAGATATTACTGTTTGTGCATTTACAATATTCATTGATTTTTGCCATTGAAAAACGTCCAGAAATGTTTGAAGCTACTGACTGAATGAAAGGAGCTGGCATCTCACTCTCTTTGAATCTTCTTTATCATGCTAGGATTAGCAGGAAAAAGCAAAAAATTTCAGAATTGCACCTTGCAATGTGGAGATATTACTGTTTGTGTATTTACAATATTCATTGATTTTTGCCATTGAAAAACGTCCAGAAATGTTTGAAGCTACTGACTGAATGAAAGGAGCTGGCATCTCACTCTCTTTGAATCTTCTTTATCATGCTAGGATTAGCAGGAAAAAGCAAAAAATTTCAGAATTGCACCTTGCAATGTGGAGATATTACTGTTTGTGCATTTACAATATTCATTGATTTTTGCCATTGAAAAACATGTTTTTCATATACCAGAAATGTTTGAAGCTACTGACTGAAAGGAGCTGGCATCTCACTCTCTTTGAATCTTCTTTATCATGCTAGGATTAGCAGGAAAAAGCAAAAAATTTCAGAATTGCACCTTGCAATGTGGAGATATTACTGTTTGTGCATTTACAATATTCATTGATTTTTGCCATTGAAAAACATGTTTTTCATATACCAGAAATGTTTGAAGCTACTGACTGAATGAAAGGAGCTGGAATCTCACTCTCTTCGAATCTTCTTTATCATGCTAGGATTAGCAGGAAAAAGCAAAAAATTTCAGAATTGCACCTTGCAATGTGGAGATATTACTGTTTGTGCATTTACAATATTCATTGATTTTTGCCATTGAAAAACATGTTTTTCATATACCAGAAATGTTTGAAGCTACTGACTGAATGAAAGGAGCTGGCATCTTACTCTCTTTGAATCTTCTTTATCCTGCTAGGATTAGCAGGAAAAAGCAAAGAATTTCAGAATTGCACCTTGCAATGTGGAGATATTACTGTTTGTGCATTTACAATATTCATTGATTTTTGCCATTGAAAAACGTCCAGAAATGTTTGAAGCTACTGACTGAATGAAAGGAGCTGGCAACTCACTCTCTTTGAATCTTCTTTATCATGCTAGGATTAGCAGGAAAAAGCAAAAAATTTCAGAATTGCACCTTGCAATGTGGAGATATTACTGTTTGTGCATTTACAATATTCATTGATTTTTGCCATTGAAAAACGTCCAGAAATGTTTGAAGCTACTGACTGAATGAAAGGAGCTGGCATCTCACTCTCTTTGAATCTTCTTTATCATGCTAGGATTAGCAGGAAAAAGCAAAAAATTTCAGAATTGCACCTTGCAATGTGGAGATATTACTGTTTGTGCATTTACAATATTCATTGATTTTTGCCATTGAAAAACATGTTTTTCATATACCAGAAATGTTTGAAGCTACTGACTGAATGAAAGGAGCTGGCATCTCAATCTCTTTCAATCTTCTTTATCATGCTAGGATTAGCAGGAAAAAGCAAAAAATTTCAGAATTGCACCTTGCAATGTGGAGATATTACTGTTTGTGCATTTACAATATTCATTGATTTTTGCCTTTGAAAAACATGTTTTTCATATACCAGAAATGTTTGAAGCTACTGACTGAATGAAAGGAGGTGGCATCTTACTCTCTTTGAATCTTCTTTATCCTGCTGGGATTAGCAGGAAAAAGCAAAGAATTTCAGAATTGCACCTTGCAATGTGGAGATATTACTGTTTGTGCATTTACAATATTCATTGATTTTTGCCATTGAAAAACGTCCAGAAATGTTTGAAGCTACTGACTGAATGAAAGGAGCTGGCATCTCACTCTCTTTGAATCTTCTTTATCATGCTAGGATTAGCAGGAAAAAGCAAAAAATTTCAGAATTGCACCTTGCAATGTGGAGATATTACTGTTTGTGCATTTACAATATTCATTGATTTTTGCCATTGAAAAACGTCCAGAAATGTTTGAAGCTACTGACTGAATGAAAGGAGCTGGCATCTCACTCTCTTTGAATCTTCTTTATCATGCTAGGATTAGCAGGAAAAAGCAAAAAATTTCAGAATTGCACCTTGCAATGTGGAGATATTACTGTTTGTGCATTTACAATATTCATTGATTTTTGCCATTGAAAAACATGTTTTTCATATACCAGAAATGTTTGAAGCTACTGACTGAATGAAAGGAGCTGGCATCTCACTCTCTTTGAATCTTCTTTATCATGCTAGGATTAGCAGGAAAAAGCAAAAAATTTCAGAATTGCACCTTGCAATGTGGAGATATTACTGTTTGTGCATTTACAATATTCATTGATTTTTGCCATTGAAAAACATGTTTTTCATATACCAGAAATGTTTGAAGCTACTGACTGAATGAAAGGAGCTGGCATCTCACTCTCTTTGAATCTTCTTTATCCTGCTAGGATTAGCAGGAAAAAGCAAAAAATTTCAGAATTGCACCTTGCAATGTGGAGATATTACTGTTTGTGCATTTACAATATTCATTGATTTTTGCCATTGAAAAACGTCCAGAAATGTTTGAAGCTACTGACTGAATGAAAGGAGCTGGCATCTCACTCTGAATCTTCTTTATCATGCTAGGATTAGCAGGAAAAAGCAAAAAATTTCAGAATTGCACCTTGCAATGTGGAGATATTACTGTTTGTGCATTTACAATATCCATTGATTTTTGCCATTGAAAAACGTCCAGAAATGTTTGAAGCTACTGACTGAATGAAAGGAGCTGGCATCTCACTCTCTTTGAATCTTCTTTATCATGCTAGGATTAGCAGGAAAAAGCAAAAAATTTCAGAATTGCACCTTGCAATGTGGAGATATTACTGTTTGTGCATTTACAATATTCATTGATTTTTGCCATTGAAAAACATCGTTATTCATATAACAGAAATGTTTGAAGCTACTGACTGAATGAAAGGAGCTGGCATCTCACTCTCTTTGAATCTTCTTTATCATGCTAGGGTTAACAGGAAAAAGCAAAAAATTTCAGAATTGCACCTTGCAATGTAGAGATATTACTGTTTGTGCATTTACAATATTCATTGATTTTTGCCATTGAAAAACGTCCAGAAATGTTTGAAGCTACTGACTGAATGAAAGGAGCTGGCATCTCACTCTCTTTGAATCTTCTTTATCATGCTAGGATTAGCAGGAAAAAGCAAAAAATTTCAGAATTGCACCTTGCAATGTGGAAATATTACTGTTTGTGCATTTACAATATTCATTGATTTTTGCCATTGAAAAACATGTTTTTCATATACCAGAAATGTTTGAAGCTACTGACTGAATGAAAGGAGCTGGCATCTCACTCTCTTTGTATCTTCTTTATCATGCTAGGATTAGCAGGAAAAAGCAAAAAATTTCAGAATTGCACCTTGCAATGTGGAGATATTACTGTTTGTGCATTTACAATATTCATTGATTTTTGCCATTGAAAAACGTTTTTCATATACCAGAAATGTTTGAAGCTACTGACTGAATGAAAGGAGCTGGCATCTCACTCTCTTTGAATCTTCTTTATCATGCTAGGATTAGCAGGAAAAAGCAAAAAATTTCAGAATTGCACCTTGCAATGTGGAGATATTACTGTTTGTGCATTTACAATATTCATTGATTTTTGCCATTGAAAAACATGTTTTTCATATACCAGAAATGTTTGAAGCTACTGACTGAATGAAAGGAGCTGGCATCTCACTCTCTTTGAATCTTCTTTATCATGCTAGGATTAGCAGGAAAAAGCAAAAAATTTCAGAATTGCACCTTGCAATGTGGAGATATTACTGTTTGTGCATTTACAATATTCATTGATTTTTGCCATTGAAAAACGTCCAGAAATGTTTGAAGCTACTGACTGAATGAAAGGAGCTGGCATCTCACTCTCTTTGAATCTTCTTTATCATGCTAGGATTAGCAGGAAAAAGCAAAAAATTTCAGAATTGCACCTTGCAATGTGGAGATATTACTGTTTGTGCATTTACAATATTCATTGATTTTTGCCATTGAAAAACGTCCAGAAATGTTTGAAGCTACTGACTGAATGAAAGGAGCTGGCATCTCACTCTCTTTGAATCTTCTTTATCATGCTAGGATTAGCAGGAAAAAGCAAAAAATTTCAGAATTGCACCTTGCAATGTGGAGATATTACTGTTTGTGCATTTACAATATTCATTGATTTTTGCCATTGAAAAACGTCCAGAAATGTTTGAAGCTACTGACTGAATGAAAGGAGCTGGCATCTCACTCTCTTTGAATCTTCTTTATCATGCTAGGATTAGCAGGAAAAAGCAAAAAATTTCAGAATTGCACCTTGCAATGTGGAGATATTACTGTTTGTGCATTTACAATATTCATTGATTTTTGCCATTGAAAAACATCGTTATTCATATAACAGAAATGTTTGAAGCTACTGACTGAATGAAAGGAGCTGGCATCTCACTCTCTTTGAATCTTCTTTATCATGCTAGGATTAACAGGAAAAAGCAAAAAATTTCAGAATTGCACCTTGCAATGTAGAGATATTACTGTTTGTGCATTTACAATATTCATTGATTTTTGCCATTGAAAAACGTCCAGAAATGTTTGAAGCTACTGACTGAATGAAAGGAGCTGGCATCTCACTCTCTTTGAATCTTCTTTATCATGCTAGGATTAGCAGGAAAAAGCAAAAAATTTCAGAATTGCACCTTGCAATGTGGAGATATTACTGTTTGTGCATTTACAATATTCATTGATTTTTGCCATTGAAAAACATGTTTTTCATATACCAGAAATGTTTGAAGCTACTGACTGAATGAAAGGAGCTGGCATCTCACTCTCTTTGAATCTTCTTTATCATGCTAGGATTAGCAGGAAAAAGCAAAAAATTTCAGAATTGCACCTTGCAATGTGGAGATATTACTGTTTGTGCATTTACAATATTCATTGATTTTTGCCATTGAAAAACATGTTTTTCATATACCAGAAATGTTTGAAGCTACTGACTGAATGAAAGGAGCTGGCATCTTACTCTCTTTGAATCTTCTTTATCCTGCTAGGATTAGCAGGAAAAAGCAAAGAATTTCAGAATTGCACCTTGCAATGTGGAGATATTACTGTTTGTGCATTTACAATATTCATTGATTTTTGCCATTGAAAAACGTCCAGAAATGTTTGAAGCTACTGACTGAATGAAAGGAGCTGGCATCTCACTCTCTTTGAATCTTCTTTATCATGCTAGGATTAGCAGGAAAAAGCAAAAAATTTCAGAATTGCACCTTGCAATGTGGAGATATTACTGTTTGTGCATTTACAATATTCATTGATTTTTGCCATTGAAAACGTCCAGAAATGTTTGAAGCTACTGACTGAATGAAAGGAGCTGGCATCTCACTCTCTTTGAATCTTCTTTATCATGCTAGGATTAGCAGGAAAAAGCAAAAAATTTCAGAATTGCACCTTGCAATGTGGAGATATTACTGTTTGTGCATTTACAATATTCATTGATTTTTGCCATTGAAAAACATGTTTTTCATATACCAGAAATGTTTGAAGCTACTGACTGAATGAAAGGAGCTGGCATCTCACTCTCTTTGAATCTTCTTTATCATGCTAGGATTAGCAGGAAAAAGCAAAAAATTTCAGAATTGCACCTTGCAATGTGGAGATATTACTGTTTGTGCATTTACAATATTCATTGATTTTTGCCATTGAAAAACATGTTTTTCATATACCAGAAATGTTTGAAGCTACTGACTGAATGAAAGGAGCTGGCATCTTACTCTCTTTGAATCTTCTTTATCCTGCTAGGATTAGCAGGAAAAAGCAAAGAATTTCAGAATTGCACCTTGCAATGTGGAGATATTACTGTTTGTGCATTTACAATGTTCATTGATTTTTGCCATTGAAAAACGTCCAGAAATGTTTGAAGCTACTGACTGAATGAAAGGAGCTGGCATCTCACTCTCTTTGAATCTTCTTTATCATGCTAGGATTAGCAGGAAAAAGCAAAAAATTTCAGAATTGCAAATTGCAATGTGGAGATATTACTGTTTGTGCATTTACAATATTCATTGATTTTTGCCATTGAAAAACGTCCAGAAATGTTTGAAGCTACTGACTGAATGAAAGGAGCTGGCATCTCACTCTCTTTGAATCTTCTTTATCATGCTAGGATTAGCAGGAAAAAGCAAAAAATTTCAGAATTGCACCTTGCAATGTGGAGATATTACTGTTTGTGCATTTACAATATTCATTGATTTTTGCCATTGAAAAACATGTTTTTCATATACCAGAAATGTTTGAAGCTACTGACTGAATGAAAGGAGCTGGCATCTCACTCTCTTTGAATCTTCTTTATCATGCTAGGATTAGCAGGAAAAAGCAAAAAATTTCAGAATTGCACCTTGCAATGTGGAGATATTACTGTTTGTGCATTTACAATATTCATTGATTTTTGCCATTGAAAAACGTCCAGAAATGTTTGAAGCTACTGACTGAATGAAAGGAGCTGGCATCTCACTCTCTTTGAATCTTCTTTATCATGCTAGGATTAGCAGGAAAAAGCAAAAAATTTCAGAATTGCACCTTGCAATGTGGAGATATTACTGTTTGTGTATTTACAATATTCATTGATTTTTGCCATTGAAAAACGTCCAGAAATGTTTGAAGCTACTGACTGAATGAAAGGAGCTGGCATCTCACTCTCTTTGAATCTTCTTTATCATGCTAGGATTAGCAGGAAAAAGCAAAAAATTTCAGAATTGCACCTTGCAATGTGGAGATATTACTGTTTGTGCATTTACAATATTCATTGATTTTTGCCATTGAAAAACATGTTTTTCATATACCAGAAATGTTTGAAGCTACTGACTGAAAGGAGGTGGCATCTCACTCTCTTTGAATCTTCTTTATCATGCTAGGATTAGCAGGAAAAAGCAAAAAATTTCAGAATTGCACCTTGCAATGTGGAGATATTACTGTTTGTGCATTTACAATATTCATTGATTTTTGCCATTGAAAAACATGTATTTCATATACCAGAAATGTTTGAAGCTACTGACTGAATGAAAGGAGCTGGCATCTCACTCTCTTTGAATCTTCTTTATCATGCTAGGATTAGCAGGAAAAAGCAAAAAATTTCAGAATTGCACCTTGCAATGTGGAGATATTACTGTTTGTGCATTTACAATATTCATTGATTTTTGCCATTGAAAAACATGTTTTTCATATACCAGAAATGTTTGAAGCTACTGACTGAATGAAAGGAGCTGGCATCTTACTCTCTTTGAATCTTCTTTATCCTGCTAGGATTAGCAGGAAAAAGCAAAGAATTTCAGAATTGCACCTTGCAATGTGGAGATATTACTGTTTGTGCATTTACAATATTCATTGATTTTTGCCATTGAAAAACGTCCAGAAATGTTTGAAGCTACTGACTGAATGAAAGGAGCTGGCATCTCACTCTCTTTGAATCTTCTTTATCATGCTAGGATTAGCAGGAAAAAGCAAAAAATTTCAGAATTGCACCTTGCAATGTGGAGATATTACTGTTTGTGCATTTACAATATTCATTGATTTTTGCCATTGAAAAACGTCCAGAAATGTTTGAAGCTACTGACTGAATGAAAGGAGCTGGCATCTCACTCTCTTTGAATCTTCTTTATCATGCTAGGATTAGCAGGAAAAAGCAAAAAATTTCAGAATTGCACCTTGCAATGTGGAGATATTACTGTTTGTGCATTTACAATATTCATTGATTTTTGCCATTGAAAAACATGTTTTTCATATACCAGAAATGTTTGAACCTACTGACTGAATGAAAGGAGCTGGCATCTCACTCTCTTTGAATCTTCTTTATCATGCTAGGATTAGCAGGAAAAAGCAAAAAATTTCAGAATTGCACCTTGCAATGTGGAGATATTACTGTTTGTGCATTTACAATATTCATTGATTTTTGCCATTGAAAAACATGTTTTTCATATACCAGAAATGTTTGAAGCTACTGACTGAAAGGAGGTGGCATCTCACTCTCTTTGAATCTTCTTTATCATGCTAGGATTAGCAGGAAAAAGCAAAAAATTTCAGAATTGCACCTTGCAATGTGGAGATATTACTGTTTGTGCATTTACAATATTCATTGATTTTTGCCATTGAAAAACATGTATTTCATATACCAGAAATGTTTGAAGCTACTGACTGAATGAAAGGAGCTGGCATCTCACTCTCTTTGAATCTTCTTTATCATGCTAGGATTAGCAGGAAAAAGCAAAAAATTTCAGAATTGCACCTTGCAATGTGGAGATATTACTGTTTGTGCATTTACAATATTCATTGATTTTTGCCATTGAAAAACATGTTTTTCATATACCAGAAATGTTTGAAGCTACTGACTGAATGAAAGGAGCTGGCATCTTACTCTCTTTGAATCTTCTTTATCCTGCTAGGATTAGCAGGAAAAAGCAAAGAATTTCAGAATTGCACCTTGCAATGTGGAGATATTACTGTTTGTGCATTTACAATATTCATTGATTTTTGCCATTGAAAAACGTCCAGAAATGTTTGAAGCTACTGACTGAATGAAAGGAGCTGGCATCTCACTCTCTTTGAATCTTCTTTATCATGCTAGGATTAGCAGGAAAAAGCAAAAAATTTCAGAATTGCACCTTGCAATGTGGAGATATTACTGTTTGTGCATTTACAATATTCATTGATTTTTGCCATTGAAAAACGTCCAGAAATGTTTGAAGCTACTGACTGAATGAAAGGAGCTGGCATCTCACTCTCTTTGAATCTTCTTTATCATGCTAGGATTAGCAGGAAAAAGCAAAAAATTTCAGAATTGCACCTTGCAATGTGGAGATATTACTGTTTGTGCATTTACAATATTCATTGATTTTTGCCATTGAAAAACATGTTTTTCATATACCAGAAATGTTTGAAGCTACTGACTGAATGAAAGGAGCTGGCATCTCACTCTCTTTGAATCTTCTTTATCCTGCTAGGATTAGCAGGAAAAAGCAAAAAATTTCAGAATTGCACCTTGCAATGTGGAGATATTACTGTTTGTGCATTTACAATATTCATTGATTTTTGCCATTGAAAAACGTCCAGAAATGTTTGAAGCTACTGACTGAATGAAAGGAGCTGGCATCTCACTCTGAATCTTCTTTATCATGCTAGGATTAGCAGGAAAAAGCAAAAAATTTCAGAATTGCACCTTGCAATGTGGAGATATTACTGTTTGTGCATTTACAATATTCATTGATTTTTGCCATTGAAAAACGTCCAGAAATGTTTGAAGCTACTGACTGAATGAAAGGAGCTGGCATCTCACTCTCTTTGAATCTTCTTTATCATGCTAGGATTAGCAGGAAAAAGCAAAAAATTTCAGAATTGCACCTTGCAATGTGGAGATATTACTGTTTGTGCATTTACAATATTCATTGATTTTTGCCATTGAAAAACATCGTTATTCATATAACAGAAATGTTTGAAGCTACTGACTGAATGAAAGGAGCTGGCATCTCACTCTCTTTGAATCTTCTTTATCATGCTAGGATTAACAGGAAAAAGCAAAAAATTTCAGAATTGCACCTTGCAATGTAGAGATATTACTGTTTGTGCATTTACAATATTCATTGATTTTTGCCATTGAAAAACGTCCAGAAATGTTTGAAGCTACTGACTGAATGAAAGGAGCTGGCATCTCACTCTCTTTGAATCTTCTTTATCATGCTAGGATTAGCAGGAAAAAGCAAAAAATTTCAGAATTGCACCTTGCAATGTGGAAATATTACTGTTTGTGCATTTAGAATATTCATTGATTTTTGCCATTGAAAAACATGTTTTTCATATACCAGAAATGTTTGAAGCTACTGACTGAATGAAAGGAGCTGGCATCTCACTCTCTTTGAATCTTCTTTATCATGCTAGGATTAGCAGGAAAAAGCAAAAAATTTCAGAATTGCACCTTGCAATGTGGAGATATTACTGTTTGTGCATTTACAATATTCATTGATTTTTGCCATTGAAAAACGTTTTTCATATACCAGAAATGTTTGAAGCTACTGACTGAATGAAAGGAGCTGGCATCTCACTCTCTTTGAATCTTCTTTATCATGCTAGGATTAGCAGGAAAAAGCAAAAAATTTCAGAATTGCACCTTGCAATGTGGAGATATTACTGTTTGTGCATTTACAATATTCATTGATTTTTGCCATTGAAAAACATGTTTTTCATATACCAGAAATGTTTGAAGCTACTGACTGAATGAAAGGAGCTGGCATCTCACTCTCTTTGAATCTTCTTTATCATGCTAGGATTAGCAGGAAAAAGCAAAAAATTTCAGAATTGCACCTTGCAATGTGGAGATATTACTGTTTGTGCATTTACAATATTCATTGATTTTTGCCATTGAAAAACGTCCAGAAATGTTTGAAGCTACTGACTGAATGAAAGGAGCTGGCATCTCACTCTCTTTGAATCTTCTTTATCATGCTAGGATTAGCAGGAAAAAGCAAAAAATTTCAGAATTGCACCTTGCAATGTGGAGATATTACTGTTTGTGTATTTACAATATTCATTGATTTTTGCCATTGAAAAACGTCCAGAAATGTTTGAAGCTACTGACTGAATGAAAGGAGCTGGCATCTCACTCTCTTTGAATCTTCTTTATCATGCTAGGATTAGCAGGAAAAAGCAAAAAATTTCAGAATTGCACCTTGCAATGTGGAGATATTACTGTTTGTGCATTTACAATATTCATTGATTTTTGCCATTGAAAAACATGTTTTTCATATACCAGAAATGTTTGAAGCTACTGACTGAAAGGAGCTGGCATCTCACTCTCTTTGAATCTTCTTTATCATGCTAGGATTAGCAGGAAAAAGCAAAAAATTTCAGAATTGCACCTTGCAATGTGGAGATATTACTGTTTGTGCATTTACAATATTCATTGATTTTTGCCATTGAAAAACATGTTTTTCATATACCAGAAATGTTTGAAGCTACTGACTGAATGAAAGGAGCTGGAATCTCACTCTCTTCGAATCTTCTTTATCATGCTAGGATTAGCAGGAAAAAGCAAAAAATTTCAGAATTGCACCTTGCAATGTGGAGATATTACTGTTTGTGCATTTACAATATTCATTGATTTTTGCCATTGAAAAACATGTTTTTCATATACCAGAAATGTTTGAAGCTACTGACTGAATGAAAGGAGCTGGCATCTTACTCTCTTTGAATCTTCTTTATCCTGCTAGGATTAGCAGGAAAAAGCAAAGAATTTCAGAATTGCACCTTGCAATGTGGAGATATTACTGTTTGTGCATTTACAATATTCATTGATTTTTGCCATTGAAAAACGTCCAGAAATGTTTGAAGCTACTGACTGAATGAAAGGAGCTGGCAACTCACTCTCTTTGAATCTTCTTTATCATGCTAGGATTAGCAGGAAAAAGCAAAAAATTTCAGAATTGCACCTTGCAATGTGGAGATATTACTGTTTGTGCATTTACAATATTCATTGATTTTTGCCATTGAAAAACGTCCAGAAATGTTTGAAGCTACTGACTGAATGAAAGGAGCTGGCATCTCACTCTCTTTGAATCTTCTTTATCATGCTAGGATTAGCAGGAAAAAGCAAAAAATTTCAGAATTGCACCTTGCAATGTGGAGATATTACTGTTTGTGCATTTACAATATTCATTGATTTTTGCCATTGAAAAACATGTTTTTCATATACCAGAAATGTTTGAAGCTACTGACTGAATGAAAGGAGCTGGCATCTCAATCTCTTTCAATCTTCTTTATCATGCTAGGATTAGCAGGAAAAAGCAAAAAATTTCAGAATTGCACCTTGCAATGTGGAGATATTACTGTTTGTGCATTTACAATATTCATTGATTTTTGCCTTTGAAAAACATGTTTTTCATATACCAGAAATGTTTGAAGCTACTGACTGAATGAAAGGAGGTGGCATCTTACTCTCTTTGAATCTTCTTTATCCTGCTGGGATTAGCAGGAAAAAGCAAAGAATTTCAGAATTGCACCTTGCAATGTGGAGATATTACTGTTTGTGCATTTACAATATTCATTGATTTTTGCCATTGAAAAACGTCCAGAAATGTTTGAAGCTACTGACTGAATGAAAGGAGCTGGCATCTCACTCTCTTTGAATCTTCTTTATCATGCTAGGATTAGCAGGAAAAAGCAAAAAATTTCAGAATTGCACCTTGCAATGTGGAGATATTACTGTTTGTGCATTTACAATATTCATTGATTTTTGCCATTGAAAAACGTCCAGAAATGTTTGAAGCTACTGACTGAATGAAAGGAGCTGGCATCTCACTCTCTTTGAATCTTCTTTATCATGCTAGGATTAGCAGGAAAAAGCAAAAAATTTCAGAATTGCACCTTGCAATGTGGAGATATTACTGTTTGTGCATTTACAATATTCATTGATTTTTGCCATTGAAAAACATGTTTTTCATATACCAGAAATGTTTGAAGCTACTGACTGAATGAAAGGAGCTGGCATCTCACTCTCTTTGAATCTTCTTTATCATGCTAGGATTAGCAGGAAAAAGCAAAAAATTTCAGAATTGCACCTTGCAATGTGGAGATATTACTGTTTGTGCATTTACAATATTCATTGATTTTTGCCATTGAAAAACATGTTTTTCATATACCAGAAATGTTTGAAGCTACTGACTGAATGAAAGGAGCTGGCATCTCACTCTCTTTGAATCTTCTTTATCCTGCTAGGATTAGCAGGAAAAAGCAAAAAATTTCAGAATTGCACCTTGCAATGTGGAGATATTACTGTTTGTGCATTTACAATATTCATTGATTTTTGCCATTGAAAAACGTC